>NC_056614.1:25688904-25711404 GCF_018340385.1 Cyprinus carpio
ATGCTGAAATTCGCTTTGCCACAACAGAATACATTTATTTTCTTAAAGTTTGTGATCAAATAAACTGAACTATTATTTTAGCAGAACAACATTCTTTCAACAATATTAACAAATTTTTCTGTATTTTTTGATCAAATCAATATGCGAGGTCTTGATGACACAGAAGAAACTTCGTTTCAAAACATTTAAAACTAGTAATGTTTCCAACACTTTTGGTCTTACTGTATGATTACATATATATATAAAACTCAATAAACACTTCAAAAATAAAAACCCAAATAACAACTATTAACCGACAAATACAAAAAAAACCAAAAAAAATTAAATAACAAAAAAAAAACAAAATAAACCAAAAGATAACACAAAAACAATGGATAACTACCAGACATCAATAAGAATATAATCTGAACCTGGATAAACCTATTCCACAATTCTGGTTTCATATTGGGTCGTCAATATACCAGTTTAAAGGTTTTTCCGAGGGGAGTATTTGGTAGTTTCTCTTTTTACATCAATTCATAAAGTCAGAAAAAGTATGTGCAAACAGACATGTTGTAAAATAGCCGTGTTAAAACCACCAGAACCAACAAACCCATCAGTAAAGTTTTGCCTGTAGTAACCAAGCCTGAGCGTGAAGTGGAGCTATATAAATAGCAAAAAGCTACAAGTGCAATAAAATAACCAACTAAAAGTCTATTTGTCATGCCTTTCCTTTCCACTAGGTCCTAAAGCCATGTTATAACAACTCCCAAAAACTGACCAGCGCATGAAAAAAAAAAACTTACACATCCCACGTCGCACGACTAGTGCCATCAGTGGCCTAAAACAACACTCACAAGACCACTCGATCTGATCTGACTGAAAGAGACTGAATGAGCTGAAGAGTGCAAAAAAACCGACACACCTTTATTCCCACCTTCCTGCAGCCGCGTCTTCCGTCCTCTCCACGGCAAATCGGCTGATCTCATGGATCATTTAAAGCGCTTCAGTGGATCCTGGAAAAGGTGGCGAAGAGAGTGCACAACCCATCTGACTGATTCTCTAGGAAGGACTGTTACCAGTCAAAACACACCCACACTAAAACCGCATTTAGATCAAGACTTGTCATAAATCGGTCCCTTTTAGCCAATTACTCTACCCACAGAAATCAAATGTTCCTGTACAGTTAACCACGAGACCACAGCAAGCCTTCAAGATTCAATGCATGAATTCTCGTTGTTTTATGTTCTATATTGTGGCCCCAACCCCACAGGACACCACTATAAATGTAAAAAATGTGCAAAAGCAATGTAATAAACGCATAGTTACTTTCTACAATCAACACGTGACTGGTCATTGTTTTATTGGGAATGGCATTTTAATTTCTTAACTTCATCCACTTCTGAAATTAATGTGGTATTAAAATTTAATATTTTTTATTTAAAGGAAAATATCATGAACTCCCAGTTCCACCATAAATCCACTTCATTCTCTTGGTGGGTTTCTCTTGGAAAAAAACCACAACAAAAACGTCCATCAATGCACGTTTTCCCACTATATGGGGTCGAAATCTCATACAAACAAGGTAACAGAACCACTAAAAATATTTGAACCGAAAAAAACAATTTTCACCACAAAAAAAAAAAAAAAAAAAAAAAAAACAAAAAAAAACCAACAAAAAAAAAACAAAAAAGTAAAAAACACAAAAAAACAAAAACAAGAACCAAGACCGACATATATTCTTCAACAACAAAACAAAAACAAAAAGTGTAATAACAAACATTTTACCAAAAAAATGAATATCAAACAAAACAAACAACAAAAAAAAAAATGTCAAAAAATCAAACCAACAACAACCCAAACACACAAAAAAGTTCAACAACACAACAATCACAACAAAAAACACACAAAAGAAAAAACGGCGTCATCCACAAAAAAATCAAAAACAAAACAACAATAAAAAAAAAAATCCAACGACTCAAATCAAAAGCAACAAAACAAGCTACACAAAAAACCAACAAAAAACAAAAACATCTGGAAAAAAAACAAAACAACAAACAAGAAAACGTTCAAATCACAACAACAAAAAAACAAGCAAAAAAAAGAAAAAAACCACCAACGTAACAAATCAAATTAAAAAACAAAACAAAAAACAAACAAAAAACAATACAACAAAAAAAAAAAAATTCAAACAACCAAATCAAAAATAACAACAACAAAAAACAACAACCCAAAACAAAAAACACAACAAACACAAACAATCACAAAACGCTTTCAACGAAAAAAAAACAACAAACAAATGAAAAAAAACAAATCAAAAAAAAAAAAACAAACAACAAAACAAAAACAACACCCAACAAGAAAATACAAGCAACACCAAACAAAACACAAAAAAACAAAAAAAACAAAACAAAAAAAAAAAAAAAAAAACAAAAAACCAACGAAATAACAAAAAAAAAAACAACACAAACAAACCATAAGAGCAACAAACAATTGAAAAAAGAAAAACCAAACCAAAAAAACAACCAAAAAAACTGACAAAAAACAAAACAAACAACAATGAAAAAAAGAAACAATCACACACAAGGACAAAAAGGCACAAACAAAAACAAAACACAAAACAAAAAAAAAGAACAACAGAACAAAACTCCCAAAAACAAAAAGAAAAAAAAAAAATTCACACAAAAAACACAAAACAAAAAACAAAAAATCACAGCAAAAAACAACAAAAACCAAAAAAACTCAAAGTTTGGAAGGTCAAAAAAAAAAAAACACAAAACAACAAAAACAAAAAAGTCACAACACAAGCCCAAAACAACAACATCAAAAAAAAAAACAAAAAATCACAACAACAAACACAAAAATCAACATCAAAAAGAAACACATCACAAAAAATCAAACAAACAAAAACAACACAAAATCAAAAATCAATCACAAACAACAAACCAAAAAAACAAACAAAAAAAACATAAACAAACAAAAATTCAACAAATCATCTCAAAAAAAAACACAAACATCACAAACACAACAATCAAACAAAAAACAAACCAGCAAACCAAATCAAAAAACAAACAAACATCACAAAAACAAAATCAATAAAAATCACTAATCAAAAACAATCCAATCAAAACAAAACAAAACACAAAACAAAAAAATCACACCAACAAAAAAAACAAGACCAAACAATCCACAAACACAAACCAAAACAAACAAAAAAAAAACAAACAATTCAAAAAACAATCATCAAACAAAACACAAAACAAAACAAAAACAATCACAATCACAAAAACCACCCAAAACAATCACAAACAAAACAAAAAAATCAAACAACAAAATCACAAAAAAAATCAACCACAACACAAAAATCATCAACAAAACACAACAAAAAAACACTCACAAACACAAACACAATCACACAATCACAAACAGCACAATCAATCCAATCACAAACAACAAACATCACAATCACAAACCAAAACATCACAATCACAAACGATCACCATCATCACATCATCACACAAACAAATCACAACAATCACAATCATCCACAATGCACAAACACAACATCACAATCACAAACACAAACATCAAACAATCACAAAGATCACAATCAATCACAATCATCACAAACAAATCACAAACATCACAATCTCTCACAATCACAAAACACAAACATCACAATCCACAAACACAAACATCACAATCCACAAACATCACAAGCAGCACAACACAAACTCTCCCACAAATCACACAATCACAAGATCACATCAATCACAAACACAAACATCACAATCACAATCAATTACAATCACAATCAATTACAATCACAATCAATTACAATCATCACAAACAAATCACAAACATCACATGCATGTGGTTTAATTCATCATAGTAAGAACTGCAAAACTATTCACTAATATGCACGATCTGAGCTGCTACTCTATTACAGGCACGGTAAATGAAGCCTAATAAATGCTATGTACAGGTTTAACTGGGGGAAAAAAAACAACAAACTCACTGTGATTCATGTCGTCCCGTTATCGCTTCACTGAGCTTTTACACTGAATGACACAAAGAGAGAGAAAGAACTTGCAAAAAGAGAAAAATGTTGAAATGTTCAATGCAAACACCTTAATCTAAGCCAAGACAAGCGCTGTCTACTGAAGAACTGACCTGCTTCAGCACAGGGCCTTCCCTCCTGCTCGCGGTGTATGGTGACCGGAGCAGCCGAAGATTCACACGAACCTGTAGGTTCTGGAAGGAAGACAACGGCCTCCTCATGAACGATTCTAGCCAAACGAATAAACTCACCTGTTAAAACAAGAACCTGACGCCAATATTGATGATGTCTGTGTCTGGGAAAGTCATTTTTATAATATCCAAAACATGATTTTAAAGGAATATACTGGACCAAAAAATGCAAGTTGTCGTCATTTGTCGTCACCCTCATGTATCGGATTCACAAACCTTAGACATTGAGTATAGCGGATGACGTACCTGCTGTGTCTCTGCTGTGCTGTTTTCTTTGCTGAATGCAGTCCTCTTTTTCTGCTCGATCTGAAGCTGCAGGTCCTGCTTTAGTTTGTTCAGGTGTAAGCCTTTTCTGTACATTCACAGTCATCAAAATCAAATTAAATGGCTATATGATACAGGATTTATTATTATTAACAAACTACAAAACCATAAATTTTTACTTGAAATAAAATGAATGTTAAATAAAAAGTTTTTTTTTTTTTAATTTTTAGATTTTTTTTTCAGCTAACAAAACTTACGTATCATTTTCACTTAGTTTAACTTGATGTACTAAAATAACTAAAGCTGAAAAAACTATTCACACATTTAAAAATATAGAAAAAAAGAAACAATTTATAAACAACAAAACAAAACAAATCAAAAATACACACACACACACACACATATGTTCTAAAATATTAAAATCTTTTCATTGATACTACAATATTAGTCTTAAGATTTAAAAGACTAGTATTGTAGTATCAATGAAAAAATATTTTAATATATATATATAATATATATATATATTGTGTGTGTGTGTGTGTTGTGTGTGTGTGTGTGGTGTGTGTGTGTGTTTTTATTTTTTGTATAATCGTTTCTTCTTTTCTGTATTTTTAAATATGTCTGAATTAGTTTTTTTTTTCAGCTTTAGTTATTTTAGTACATCAAGTTTAGTACACTAAGTGAAAATGATAAAAGTTTTGTTAGCTAAAAAAAAAAAATTCTAAAAAAAAAAAAAAAACTTATTTTATTTAAACATTTATTTTATTTCAAGTAAAAATGTATGGTTGTAGTTTTATGCAAAAATAAGACCAAGGGACAGCATTGATTTTAGTATAAGAGAGATACTAATACAGTCTTTTATTAATATTTTTTTCTTTTGAATTTTAATTTTTTAGTAATTTGGTTGTTGTTTTCATTATTTTGATTATTATTATTATTATTATTTTAATATGTCTATACAGTTTTTTATTAATTCTTTTAATTGTAGCTCTATCAAACATTCGCAGCGTCTGGCCGTTACCGCTCAAAGCTCTGCAGTAGCGCTGCGCTCGGAGCTCTTCCAGACTGAACTCTGTTCGTCTCCCTGATACACCTGCCTCTTTTACAGTACATGATCTGCACTTGACCCTCCTGCTGGGACGCGTGTTCCTCCGGAGCCTGGCTCCTCTGGGACGGGGCCGCAGGCTCCAGCGGGATGCCTGGAGCACTTCAGTGGAGGACAAAATGTCATGATTACAAAACATGAGGAGAACTAATTAAACAGTCACAGACAAATATATGGAAAGCTATTTGGCATTTAAGAGCTAATAGGTGTATCCGTTTGGCCATTAAAGGGATAGTTCACCCAAAATGAAATTACCCCATGATTCACTGGGGTATTTCATTTGCTTTACACCCTCAAGACATCCTAGCTGCATAGGCTTTCTTCTTTCAGGACAAATCCAATCGGAGTCTTATTAAAAAATGTCCCTGGCTCTTCCAAGATTTATAATGGCTTTTTTTTTAAATAGTCCAAAAGTAGTCAATAAACGTGCATCCATCCATCATAAAAAAGTGCCCAACCGACTCCGGGGGGTGAATAAGGCCTCCTGGAGCGAATTCCAAGCATTTCTTTAAGAAAATATCCATATTTAAAAACTTTATAAACCAGTAACCTCTAGCTTAGTAAAGGTCCGGTGAGAATATGCTCGTCTCGCGAGAACCAAGTTTTGTTTACAGGAGAAAAGGAAGCAAAGTTTCCTTACTTTAGCAAGCTCCTCTTGGCTTACATAGAAATCCTCCATCATTTTTCTTTACAAATCCTCGTTTTGTACTTCTAATTCGCGGCCAGTGTTTTGTTTTGCTCTCCGTTGCTCTCTCCGCTGCACTTCTGCATTCTTCACGTCACATTTTTGGGTGAACTATCCCTTTAAGAGAAGTACTAGTACTATCCAAGCTAACCAAAATTTTATATTTAAGTTATTATTTCTGAATGTTCTACGAAAGTTCAAAATGCCCAGTTATATAATGTTTTAAAAATGTATGCAAAATGTTAAAGGATAGTCTTCCCCAAAAATACAAATTCTGTCATAATTTACTCACCCTCAAGTTGTAACAAACCTGTATAAGTTTCTTTCTTCTGTTAAACACAAACGCTGATATTTTGAAGAACGTTGGTAGCCAAACATTTGATGGTAGAAAAATACTATGATAGTCAATGGCTACCATTAACTCATTTTTGGGTGAACTATCCCTTTAAGAGAACATTCCATTTGATCATTAGCAAAAAATTGTGGGAACATTAGTTTTGAATGTTCTGAAACAAGTAATAACATTAAAAAAAAAAAAAATGTAAAAATGGTATACTAACGTTCAACTAAATATGGAAAAAACGTTTCATGAACAATGTACAAATTGTTTTTGTGCTAACATTGAAAACCTTATTAAATACCAGAGAACTGAGAAAAAAGTAGGGAGGCTCATTTTAAGAGACATGTACACTACACTTCTTCCTTAACTTCGTCTAAACTGGTTGGTTTAGACCAGTTTGAATTATACAAATGTAGAGTTGAGACCACACTTTTAAAGTCATTTGCAACAATAAAAACATAACGGTATTGATGAGCTTTAGCATTCATTTCTTACCTCCAAACGTGAGGCGACAGTTCATCCATCTTCAAAGCTAATTGATTTTTCAAATCCTAAAGCCATCCTGAGCGATGTTACCTGCGATTTAATCCAAGGGTGTAGAATTTAGTAGAGATGCTATGACATGTCCAGCTTACCAATATCCAGAGACTACTAAACTATGTTAATGGAGAGTGATTCACTAGTTAGCAGTAAAAATGTTCATAGATTTGTGTTGGATGATTTTTTTTGGAATGGGAATATGGATATTTATTTGTAAACGCAATATTTTTTTATCTTATTTCAGGTTAATGTCATAAAAAAACTAGCGAGCTGAGCCAGTAGTAGGTGCTGATAGTGTCGCGTAAACATGACGGAAAACGACGAAGGGGAAAGAGGATGAACAGACAAACTGAATCAGTTGAGTGAGTCATTTACGTGGGAACCCGCCGTTTGATTCAAACTCGTGACTTCGATCACTCAGTTTAAACGATTCACTAGCAACAAAAAAAACAAAAACAAACAGACAGACATCGCTTGCAATGATTTTAAAAAGCACGTAGTGATGATGAAACTGAGCTTTTCGAAACTCCGAATCAGTTAAAGAAGACATATTATTCTAGGGCTGCTCGATTACGGCAAAAATCATAATCATGGTTATTTTGGTCAATATTGTAATCACGATTATTTAACACGATTATGAGGGGGGCCATATGACCAAAAACTTTATATGAGTGGTTTATTTAAAGATAGTGATACATATCAAATATGTATTTCCTGTAAATAAGGTTGCTACAATCATTATATCTGCAGTGTTTACTTCACTGGTTTGCACTCTATCTACCATGTGCCTTGTGCTGCTTTAGTTATCTTTCTTTTACATGATCTATTTGTATATTTGTACTTTATATTTTATTATCTGTATTTAATGTTCTACTGTTAGTGTTATCTGTATGCACAAAGAGTCTGAGAGTAACGCAATTTCAATTCTCTGTATGTATGTACTGTATATGTGGAAGAATTGACAATAAAGCAGACTTGACTTGCTATGACATCTACATTATAGAGACCAGCGGGATTTAAAGAGTATGATAGTAACGCAATATTATTGAAAATATATTAAAACTGTCAGTAATAAAAAAAGCAAAGGAACAAATACAATAGAATAAAACGAAACAAATTAAACAATCTGTGCTTAATGTTTTTTATGCAAGTCTTAATTTATTCACTATACCATTTATTACTAATGTCTCATTTCAGTTTAAGTTTGGCTTTAGTTTTGTATTTATTGCAGTTTATATGACAAGGTTCATGTAGCGTGGTACAGCCTACTGCAGAAATTAATAATCAAATGTAAAATAAAATATAGCCCGCTGTCACTTTAAGAGCCGCACGGATCCAAATTACTGTTACACGCGTATTTTCATTCTCAACTCTTTACATTCATTTATTACATGACCGACGAAGGTATACATGAATAATCACCAAGAGCAGCGTTTTTGCATGTACTTGAGCGATTAGGTGCACACCTTGAGCTAAAAGATGACTTTAAATGTCCGTCTTCTGTTCTGTCTCTGAGCGTATCTCTTCCTGAGGAGCAGCGCAAGTTCTCTTTCACGCTTTTAAAAACATGAATAAATATACTTCGATAATTCAAGCTGTCCCATTTTGCAAATGTCACGTTACATGATTTTACTGATTTGCACGGGAAATTTGGGCTTTTATGGAGGAACGAAAGCGCAGCGCTGAAAAAGGGGGAGGAATGGAGCACAATAATCGTTTTATCTCAATTATTGGATTTTCATAATCGCTGGAGGCCAAAATCGAAATCGAATCGTTTTTTCGATTAATTGCACAGCCCTATATTACGCCCCTTTTTACAACATGTAATATAAGTCTCTGGTGTCCCCAGAATTTTTGTTTGAAGTTTCAGCTCAAAATACTCCACAGATCATTTATTATATAATTTTGAAAATCCCTATTTTGAGTGGAAGCACAAACACACTGTTTTTCGGGCCCGTTTCTTTAAATGCAAATGACTCACGAATCGGATCGCGACTCGTGAATCATTTGATTCAGATCGGGACTTAAAATCGCGAATCTTTTTTTTTTTTTTTTTTTTTATTGATTAAACCGTAAAAAACATCAAATAAAAGTGTGCATTAACCATGTTTTTTTGGTTAATTTGTTTTGTTTGTGGTTAATATGTTTTTATTTGGTTACCATGGTTTAACTATATAGTGTTTTTTTTTTAGTAAAACCATGGTTAATTTGGAATGTGTTGCCAGGATAACAAAAAAATAAAATAAAATGTACACAAATCTCCTGTATGTGCGTATGGCAGTTAGTGGAACTAGAGATTACAGCTTATAAAGTTTTAAATATGGATATTTTTCTTACAAAATAACATTGATTTGCTCCAGGAGGCCTTTATTAACCCCTTGGTGCCTTGTGGAGCACTTTTTATGATGGACACAGTTTTTTGGACTTCTATTGGACTATTGAATATCACCACCCATTCACTGCCATTATAAAGCTTGAAAGAGCCAGAACGGTTTTTAATATAACTCCGATTGCATTCGTCTGAACGAAGAAATGAGTGAATCATGAGGTGATTTTCATTTCTGGGTGAACTGTCCCTTTAAGAGGAGGATGAACAGAACTTCGGACAGTTTCCATGTAGTTTCCATGTAGTTTCCATGACTTATATCAGGATCACATTCAGAAGCTCTTGCTGAAATTCGGATGAACTCGTTAATCTGTCGTTTGACTTCTTCATATTTATGGAGAAAACCAGAGTTAATATTCATTTACTGTAAGTCCGTCCACAGATAACGTACTAGCAAAACACGCTCAAACGGTCAAAACATTATATCTGCGCCTGATATACAAGTATATGTTGTGAAAACCACTACTATAACTATGAAATGTGATAAGTCATTAATGTTTCGTCGCAATCCTCTCGAATAATATCCGAAACGCGGTTTGCTGATAGCTGTGTTGTTGCGCGATTCGAGGTTTAATTTCAAATCTTACCACGTGACTATGACGTACGTACTGACGTCACATCCTCCTCAACACGTCACATTATGTATTTAAAAAAAATGTATTTCTATTTTCGTCGCGTGTATATAAGATGTCATTGATTCCAACGAGATATTTCATAAATAAGAAAGTAGAAATAGTTTCGTCTGGATGGGCTTGGGATAAACTTCCCTTTATTAATGCGAAAGCTCTGCATTGCTCTATAATAACATGGTTATTTTTCCATTTCATAAATTATTTGTAAATAATTACTGTGTTGTGCCAAAATGTTGGACATACAGTAATACGATGTTCCTACAAAGGTACATTTATATTACATTTATAAATATTTTATTTATTTATTTGAAGTGTTTATTGTAGCATGGTTGTATTTATGTATAAATAACAAAATTAATAACAAAAAATGAATACGGTAATATATAATAATCTGATAAATAATTAATAATCTGAATCTCATGACGAATTTACACACTGAGAAACAAGCTTCAGGGTTATTATAGTAATTATAGTTATTAAAATCATAAAAACAGATGTCACTTTAAATAAAATAAACTTTAAAATAATAATAATAATAATAATAATAATAATAATAATAATAATAATAATAATAATAATATTAAAGCATAAAAAACATTGAAGTTATTTTACTTATTTTTCTAAGTTCTAAAATAACTAATAAAAATTTGTAAAAACTATATAGACATTACAAAAGTAATTAGTGACACACAAAAAAACTAAATTTAATTGAAATTTTAAATTAAAATTAAAACAATTCTAAATATTAATAAAAACTATATTAGTATTTCAGTGATGCTTAAATAACTGCATTGCATGAAGAAAACTATTTTTTATTTTATTTTTATTTTTTTGCATTTTGACATGAGAATTAAACATTTCCCCTCAAATTCTTATTATTGTAATGCAAAACAAATGCATAAATATATCAACAAAAATCATTCATTGACGTTAGTACACAAAATACTGGCATGTATAAATACAATTTAAGCAATATAGTATAGGCTAAAGAGAATTTAAATTGTTTAATCATGAAAGTAATATCAAAATACAACAAATAGTTTATTAATTTTATTTAATTTTATTATAGCAACTAAAACCATTAAAACATATTTTTGTTACTTTAAATAATAAAAACTAAAAAAAACTAAACTTACTTACTTTATTTCAGCTAGTTTCCAAGGCAACACTTCTCATTCTCATTTAGTACTAAAATACCTAAAAATAAATAAATAAAAAAAAAGATTTAATTATACAAATTATACAGACATGTTTTAAAAAAGCAAAAACTAATAAAAATGAAATGAAAAACACAAAATTAAAATTAAAACAAAAATATATAAAAATAAAACCTTATTCAAAATATTAATAAAAACCATAATAGTATCTCAGAACTAACTTTTTTAGGATCATTAAATTTTTTCCACTGACAATTAAACATTTTACCCCAAATTCTCATTATTGTTATGCAAATAAATAAATAAGCAAACAAGTAGATAAATAAAAATAAAATCACTAAATAAAAAATCATTCATTGATATCAGTACAACAAATGCTGCCATGTATAAATACAATTTAAACAATACAGTAATATATATATATATATATATATATATATATATATATTATATATATATATACTATATATATACACAGTACAGGTCAAAAGTTTGGAAACATTACTATTTTTAATGTTTTTGAAAGAAGTCTCTTCTGCTCATCAAGCCTGCATTTATTTGATCAAAAAATACAGAAAATACAGTAATATTGTGAAATATTATTACAACTTAAAATAATTAGTTTTCTATTTGAATATACTTTTCAAAACAAAACTAATTTATTCCTGTGATGCAAAGCTGAATTTTCAGCATCATTATCTTCAGCCTTCAGTGTCACATGTAACATCCAGTCTATCACATGATCATTTAGAAATCATTCTAATATTCTGATTTATTATGAGTGTTGGAAACAGTTCTGCTGTCTAATATATTTGATCAATAAAAGGTTAAAAAGAACTGCATTTATTCAAAATAAAAATAAATTCTAATAAATTATATTCTAATAATATATTTTCTTTACTATCACTTTTTATCATTTTAACACATCCTTGCTGAATAAAAGTTATTGATTTTATTTAAAAAAAAGAAAGAAAAAAAAATTACTGACCCCAAACTTACTGACCAGTAGTGTATATTGTTATTACCAAAATATTTATATTTTAAAAACATAGCTTCTTTTTGTTTTTTTTTAACTTTTTATTCATCATCAAAAGTATCCTAAAAAAAGTATCACATGTTCTGAAAAAATACTTAAGCAGCAGAACTGTTTCCAACTTTGATAATGAATCATCATATTAGAATGATTTCTAAAGGATCATGTGATTATGATCCTAAAAATTCAGCTTTGCATCACAGAAATAAATGATAATTTAAAGTATAATACATTTAAAAAACATTATTTTAAATTGAATAATATATCACACATATTACATTTTTTTCTCTGTCTTTTTGATCAAATAAATGCCAGGCTTGATGAGCCGAAGAAACTTCTCCCCAAACATTTAAAATAGTAATGTTTCCAAACTTTTGGTCTGTTCTGTATATATATATATATATATTTAAATATAGCATATTAAATAAAAAATAATTAATTAATTATGCTTATTAATAAATAAATTATGCTAATATGCTAAATGTACATATGCTTCATTTTCTGTGTAAAATATAATTTATTAGTTTTCGTTTTTTCATTCTGAACTGAAATATGTCTGAGACATGTTTTGGACACATTCCCAAAAACACACGCCAAAGAGGCGTATTACACGAGTGCACTCATTAGTCAACACTACAGCCGCAGTGAGAGCGACGTCCTCTTTATCCTCGCTTCATATTCTGGCCCAGATCTCAGTAATATCAGCCTGGTAATTTCTGTATGTTTGTTTGAGCACCTCAAATGATCCCAGAAACCGTGAATCATCTGCAGTGCAAACACTCTCCCAAATCTTCAAGCAGAACTAGATCATTCCGCACAGGCTGGACGAATCACAGATGGAGAGCTCAATCAATCATTCATGAACGTCTGTCGAGTTTCTCAAGCACATCTGAACCCTGCAGCGCTGTTTTATTCACATCATGAGTCTGTACGGTTATCCACACACTCAGAGGCTCTTTAACATCATTTATAAAACAGATGAGCTGATCACATAGTCATTATTAACATCAATTAAAGCAACAGTTTAGATAAAAATAATAATAAATGAAAATGTGTTGACTGCGCTCACCCTCAGTTCATCAGAGATCAGGATGAGTTTGTTTCTTCATCAGATTTGGAGAAATTGCATCACTTGCTCACTGCAAGTGAATGGGTGCCGTCAGAATGAGAGTCCAAACAGCTGATAAAAACATCACAATAATCCACAAGCAATCCACAGCACTCCAGTTCATCAGTGAACATCTGGAGAAGGCAAAAGCTGAAACAAATCCAGCATTAAGATGTTTTTAACTCAAATACATAGAGTCCATAATCAATAAAAACATTAATAATTTGTAACATACTCTGTTTGAAATACTTATTGTAAAATGCATACTGTTTACAAGCTATTGTAAAAAAAAAAGAGTATGTATGTAGTCCTGTGTGTGTGTGCGTGTGAGTCTGTGAGCGTGTGTGTGTGCATCTGTGAGTGTGTGCGTCTGTGAGTGAGTGTGTTTGTATGTGTGTGTGTCTCTGTGAGTGTCTCTCTCTCTCTCTCTCTCTCTCTCTGTGTGTGTGTCTGTGAGTGAGTGTGTGTGTGCATCTGTGAGTGTGTGCGTCTGTGAGTGAGTGTGTGTGTGTCTGTTGTGTGTGTGTGAGTGAGAGTCTCTGTGTTCTGTGTGAGTGAGAGTGTGTGTGTAGTGTGTGTGTGAAGTGAGAGTTGTGTGTGGTGTGTGTGAGTGTGAGTGTGTGTGTGTGTGTGTGAGTGTGTGTGTCTCCTGTGTCTCTGAGAAGGGTGTGTGTGTTGTGTGTGAGTGAGACTGAGAGTGAGTGTGTGTCTGTGAGTGTGAGTGTGTGTGTGTGTGTGAGTGAGAGTGGTGTGTGTGTGGCTCTCTCTCTGTGAGTGAGCTCTGTGTGTGTGTGTGTGTGTCTCTGTGAGTGAGAGTGTTGTGTGTGTAAGGTTGAGTGAGAGTCTGTCTGTGTGGTGTGTGAGTTGAGCTGAGAGTGTGTGATGTGGTGTGTTGTTGTGATTTTGTGTGTGTGTGTGTGCAAGTGAGAGTCTGAATTATGTTTGTGTATCCTATGAGAGTGTGTATTGTTATATTTTGTTGTCGGTATTTGAGTAGCCTGTGAACTTGTTTTTTGTTTGAGTTTTTTTTTTGTGGTTGGTGTTTGGTTTAGAGTGTGTTTACATGTGTGGTGTGTGTGTGTAAATAACACAAAAAGTATTTTATTAGTTTAAAAATTTAGTTTACTATAATATCCGATAAATCCGTAGTGAACTTGTTGGTGCCAAAAAAAACAATGACAAATGCTGTATCTCAGGGTGAACAATGGCAGCTTGCGTGTTCAGACGGGCTGATTCTCCTGCAGCGACAGCAGCACAAACAAACACTCCTGAAACACTGCAGTGTGTTCAAGAGCAGGATGTGTGACTCGATTCCTTACAAATAACACCTGTTGATGCAGAACAAGTTAAAAACAAACTTCGTGGAAGCCCACACTAAACATTTACCCACAACACATCTGTCAGATTAAACTCATTCACACAGACCTCTTGAGAAATCATGAAGAAAACTATGATTTATGTTGAGTAACTGATGTCTGGAGCTGATGTGTTGAAGCTGTTTTAGTGTTTCTCATAATAAACTGCATTCCCAGCAGCCCTTGTGCTCGTGGACCAGAAGCCATTAAAAAGCACTAATGGAGTCTCTCTGCATCTCTTCAAATGTTTCTTTGATTATCAGATGAACTCGAGCGGTTTTGGCTCCCGCTGTGAGGATCGAGGACAGACAGAGGCTCCAGCTTTTAATCGTAGTTTGAATTACTGAAGAATATTTGTACTTTAATTTGAAATCTAAGAAATATTACTATTGCAATAATAATATTATACTGTATTTTAATGAGCATTTTTTAATAGAATTTTATTATTATTTTTTTTTTTTATTATTATTTTTGATTAATATTAAATTTTTTAATTATAAAAATTAAACCAATAAAGAAATATTGCAATAAAACTATTGTACTGTAAAGTAAAAATTGAGAAATTAATAATAATGATTATTCAGAATGTTAAATTATAAAAAATAAATGAATAAAGAAATATTACTACTGCAATAAAACTATTATACTCAAAAGTAAAAAGGAGCATTTAATAATAATAATATTATTATCATTTAGAACAATATTTTTATTATAATTTTACAACATATTTATATAATTATAAAAAATAAACCAGTAAATAAATATTACCATTGCAATAATACTATTGTACTGTAAATTAAAAATTGAGAATTTAATAATTATTCAGAATAAACATTTTATCTAAATTATAAAAATGTAATGAATAAATATTACTATTGTAATAACATTACTGTACTGTAGAGTAAAAAAAAGCATTTATTATTATTATTCAGAACAATACTTTTAAATTATAATAAAGAATTGTTATAATTTAAATGTAATAATAATTATATTGTAATGTAACAAAATTAGCATTATTGTTTTTTTGTTTAGTATTTTATTTTTTTTATTATAATGAATTGATTGATTAAATAAATTGATTTAATTATTTTATATTATACTGTAAAGTAAAAAAATCTGCATCTTATAATAAATAATAATATTTTACAGAACAGTAAAATTACAATAGCCTACTATTTATATTTAAAGCTTTCCAATGTTACAGCTTTTATTTCGGTTGACCACTGGAAGACCTTAAAGCTTCTTTCTAAAATATGGAACGCCGTATAAATATGAAAAAATAAATCACATCCCTTCAACACACATACCACGCCACTTCAGAAGCGCTTCTGAGCCACCGCTGCAGAGTAAACTTAGCACAAGTCAGTGAGGATGTGAGAAGGTGAAAATTAAAGATCTAATATAATACATAAACATCTATATAAAAAACATTTCTACATACATCAAAAATTCCCAGTGAAGAAGTAAATTACCCACAATGCCAAAGTCAAACCCTTCCAATCCAAAATCCAAAAGTTGCTCTCACCATGGAATCAGGAATAACACTAGAAGAGCTACACAGTCATATACTTACATATATTACGTTAAAAAAATAAGTATAAAATATTAAAGATTATTATTTTTTTTTTTTTATTTTGATTTTTATTTATATCTTTTTTTTTATATTTTTGTAATTATTTTATTGTTCATTATTGTTAGTGTTATACTTTGAATACATATTCAGAATATTTAAAACATAAAAATTTAATCATTAAATATTACTACTGCAATAATTCTAATGTACTGTAAATCATTTTTTAATAAACTTGTAATAATAATATTATTAATATCAGCATTGGAATTATTATTCAGAATTATTTAGAATAATTCTTAGGCATATATTGTTCGTTATTAGAATATTTATTTAAATTATTAAAATAAAATTTAATATTACAATTTCCATTACACTATTGTAATGTATAGGGATGCACCGATCATGATTTTTCATGGCTGATTCCGATACCGATTTTTTTTTTTCTTTAAGCAACAAACAAGAAAGAAGGAAAATATACATAAAGATGTTAATTTGGTATTTAATAGGCCAAACTGGCTTTTGGCTATTGAAAACAATAACCGTAACCATCTGAAATTAACGGCAGTAACTGCACAGTAAGTAGCCTACATTCAATACAAACATAGATGGTACAGACATCAGCATTTAGCTTTTGTTTTTGAATTGGGTTGAAACTACATAGAACTGGCCTTAAATGAAAAGATTAACTGTAGCCATGTGAAATTAAAGGCAACAACTGCATAGTTCTTTAATCCAAACACAATCAACACATATTCAAGAAGATGTTTCTTAATCAGCATTCAGTATTTGTTTTAGTTTTTCAATTTGATTTTAAATAAAAAAGGTCTTTACCATTGAGACTAAATAAAAGTATGCTATATAAATTAAATATTCCAAAATGTTAAAATCATGTTGGTGCGAATAAAACAAAGATGCAAGTTTGTTTCATTCATCCAATTAAAATAAATAAATAAATAAAGTAGGGTAATGATTCACATCTGTATTTTTTAACTTGAGCCAATGAAAAATAAATAACTATTGGCTTAAGTTAAGAAAATATAGATGTGAATCATTACCCTAAAAAATTTGATGAATGAAACATTTTTTCAGTGTGCTACAGCAGGTGAATTTTAAATCAAATTAAGTCAATGTAATTTTAAGGTAAAATAAAAATAATCATCTTATACAGAACTGACGTTTACTTCTGGCTTCTCAAACGTGTATGCAAGTTCTACTTTACAAAAAAAAGTTCTGCTTCAGTTCCGTCACAGTTTCGTTTCTCATCCAACACGCGAGAAGTTGAGCTGAACATCCGTTCACTGTGCGCTTGTGCAGGTCGCGGACAGCTACAGCTGGCTGGTGCAGCTTTGAGTGCTGGAGAGGCTTCGAATGCAGGATTCTTTAGCGCTTCCTGCTATCTGTGCCTCAGACATGTAGCTCTGCACTTCCAGTGCTGAACGGTGCCTGCCGTCCTGTCCTGCGCCACAGATTTCGAAATACTTCCACACAAATGACATGATAGCGAATGATTACAATGTAGTCTGTGCACGCGGGCGCGCTTCCGGAAAAATCGGTTGAAAAAAGACCAAAAACCGGCCGATTGCCGATCGCGTATTATTATGGAAGCATATGGGTAGCATTATTCAATTTTGGGATTTGTAATATGCAAAATGAACAATGTAATATGTAAAATGGCAATGCATTTCTGCATTTACATTTTACATTTTCCAATACATTTGTGCAAAAGTTTGGTGCAAAATGAAAATGAAAATTAAATTACATAATTTTCATTTGCCATTTCCTACACCAGTTTTAATATGTAAAATGAATATTAATTTTAACGCTTATAAGTTGCAAAATTAAAATGAAAATGTATTACAGAAATGATTATATATGTCTAACATGTTCAAGCAAAAACTGTGGCAAAATGATCATTTTAAATGTTAGTTTTTTCTTAAATGCATTAACACTCACAGTCAAGACACTTACGATTGCATTTTCATTCAATGACCCGCAATGAATGTAGCAAAATTCAAAGTGCAAATTGAAAATGCATTCCGAGCCGATCAAGTCTCCGCCCCCTCCCGCCCTGTCAATCACTGCGTGAAACAAGGCGGGGCTTACAGAAGGTCAGAGACTCAAGTCTCAAGAAGAGGATTCAATCAAGTGAGACAACATGGACAAGACAGTTGGTCCGTGTATGTTTTGATCATTTCGGTTTATGGCTTCAATATTTCATTCGGACTTGTGGGCGGAGTTGAAACGCTGCTTTCATCTGATTGGTCGAAGCGCTCAGTCTTCAGCTCGGTCTTTTCATTCTTTCAGGCAGAATAAGAGTCAGTGCAAGTGAAGCACTGTAATGTCTGAAACCACCACCGCTCACTGTTAATTAGCATAATATTTGAATCAGATGTAGCTGGGCACATAATTTGTGCTGTAGAGACCTGCAAATTATTTCTAGGTTGTAGTATTGTATGAATATTGTCCCACTGATAAATACAGTGAAAATAGTTCTGTCTCCTTGGTTAACAGTGAAGTGGGAAATAAAAATCAATAATAGACTGAACAGTTCCATGTCTGTTAACATTTACCACTCTCATATTTTAAGTCATAAGCACTAGGTATGTGTGTGTGTGTGACATTTAATAAATAATTGTAAAAATTAATATAGTTAAATTTCTAAATAAAAATAGTAAATTAGCTCTATGCTGCCGCAGTGCTCATGCTGCTCAGTGCTCCTGTAGCCTACCTCAGAGCGCCCTCTCGCGGCTGTAGACGGTAATGTTTTTCTCTTGGTCCTGAATAATGCAACGTATAGTCCAGTGCGACTTATATATGTTTTTTTTCCTCGTCATGACGTAGTTTTGGACTGATTGCAACTTATACCGAAAAATACAGTTAACATTATTATTATTTATTTATTTGAGAGTAATTGACACAGAACTGGAACTTAAATGTTTCACCCAATTCAGCTCAGATCTTTCAGACTCGTCAGACTTCGTGTTTTGCTTATATAACTGGCCAGACTTACCTTCCCAAAAAAATCATATTTAAGTTTATGTCATTATATTTTACTATATTTATTTCAACTTCACTGTTGATCCAAGGAGACAGAACTACCTTGCAACTGTAGTATTATCAGTGGGAAAATATTTATACAATAATTTAACGGGGTCTCCTTGCAGGTCTCAGCACACAAATTATGTGCCCAGCCTACATCTGATTCAAAATATTATGCTAATTAACAGTGAGCGGTGGTTCAGACATTACAGTGCTTCACTTGCACTGACTCTTATTCTGCCTGAAAGAATAAAAAGACCGAGCTGAAAGCGGAGCGATTCGACCAATCAGATGAAAAGCAAGCGTACGTTTCAGCTCCGGCCCAAAGTGCGCATGAAATATTGAAGCCATAAACCGAAATGATCTTGATTTAAAATGTACACGGGCCAACTGTCTTGTCCATGTTCTCTCACTTGAGTCTCCTGACCTTCTGTTAAGCCCCGCCTTGTTCACGCAGTGATTGACCGGGCGGGGAGGGGGCGGGAGACGTGATCGGCTCGGAATGCATTTTCAATGTGCACTTTGAATTTTGCTACATTCATTGCGGGTCATTGAATGAAAATGCAATCGTAAGTGTCTTGACTGTGAGTAGTGTTAATGCATTTAAGAAAAATAACATTAAATGATCATTTTGCCACAGTTTTGCTTGAACCTGTTAGACATATATAATCATTTCTGTAATACATTTTTCATTTTGCAACTTATAAGCGTTAAAATCAGTATTCATTTACATCTTTATTAAAACCACTGGTGTAGGAAATGGCAAATGAAATTATGTAATTTAATTTTCATTTTGCAGTTTGCAACCAAACGTTGCACAAATGTATTTCGGACAAATGTAAATCGTAAATGTAGAAATGCATTGCCATTTTACATATGTACAGTTGTCATTTTGCATATTACATCCCAAAGTTGAATATTTGATTACTGATATGCTTATGTTTATTTTTAGTTTTAAGCAGGAAGGTTCCGGTTTATGGTTTGTTGAAGTGTGCATCTTGTATTTTTATTTTTATGTATATAGAAATAGAGAACTAGATATTTATAATACACAGAGAGAGAGAATATATTGAGTTAAAATTAAAATGCAGTATTTTACACTCGAACCAATGTCTTACAGTCAATCTGAGTTCATTCCTCCATCATTAGAGATGCTGAAGTACCTTCGTTATGCCTCTAATCACACGCTGGTTTTACACTCATTCATGCTGAAAACCAAGAGGAAAAATTCCACCAAAAACACAAAGACCGCAGGAATAAACGACAGACATTGATATCCTCAAAAAGAGACAATGTGAGACACTGGAGTATACGCGAGTCATTTATTATAAAACAAAGAGCATGAGCTGAAGTCTCTGGTGTGTGTGTGTGTGTGTGTGTGTGAGGACTGGATGCCAGCAGAGTAGTTATTTGTCTTAAGTCGTTGTTAGAAGCAGAGTCATGATGGAGAGGAGGAGGATTATAAAACAAAACCACAGCAGTGATCTGTCCGTCCCAGCCGCAGGTGATCACCTTCGACGCGTCTCGTGAGAGTGCCCGAGGCGCGCTGATGCACAACTTTATCATGCGCCTTGATCCGGTGATAGAGCTTCGTCGTCTTCCAATCCCAGATATTCAGCTTCCCGTCAGCATCGCCGGACACCACGTAACTGCAACAACAACAACACACTGATCCTCCAAACTATTGAACAGGAGAACGTGCACTGCCACAAAAATACAGATAAAACTTGTATCATATATAGAACCTATGAATAACTTACATGTATATATATATATATATAAAAATACAATATACTTTTTTCAGGCTTTTAATTATTCAAAATATACCTCTGTATTTATGCATTACTCTGAAATGGTTTCAATGGGAGAAAACATTATTTCAAATAAAAAGTCTTTATAATGAAATAAATCCAAAACGTTTAAATGTAAGAAGTTAAACACAGTAAATAAAGTTAAAATCATGATTGTCACTAAATGAACGAGGAAAAATGATACTGAAACTTTATCTATTAGATGCATCAATATAAAAATACATATTTATGTATAATATAATAGATATGCTGCTCTGCCAATATAAACAATATTTTAAATATTTTAAACAATAAAAGTGTGATTATTTTTGATGACTGTAACTGTTTTTTAAAATTATTAGTTTGTTGTAATGTAACTGATTTTTTTATTTTATTCGTTTACTTTTTTAAAATACTAGTTTTTTTTTTTTAGAGTAAATTTTTATTAGTTTTGTTTTTTATTATTTTGTAGTAATGTGTTTATTTAGTAACAACAGCAACTATTTTATTTAAAACCAAAAATCTCACGATGGTGTAATATGAGTATAAAATTATTTACAGGAATTATTACAATAATTATTAAAACAAATATATGCACTCCACAAAAAAAATTACAAATTAAATTAAATTACCAAAATACAATAATAAAAAAAACCTTAATTGTTTAATGTAATAATGTATTTTTATTTTATAGTTTTATATTTAAAAAAGTATTTTTATTTTTATAACTATATAATTTCACTTGTCAAAAATAGGTATGTGTTTTTAAAATAATATTCATATTTTATTTAGTCATAATAATAATAATCATTTATTTTCATATATATATATCATATATATATATCTATATATCTTATATAGCATATATAATATATATATTATAATATCTTTATATATCTATATATAATTATTTTTTTTTTTTTTTTTACAAACAAGCACAGCAAGCCTGAAGCATTTATTAAAAACAATCTGCATTTTAAAAAGCAATTTTGAGAAAAAAATTATATTCACAATGTGGCTTAATTTCAAAATAACATCCCACACTTTCTCCCGTCTCAAAGCTGTCCTGCAGAGCACACTGGACCTGAGTGAGACCACCTCATCAGGAGCGTCTAATCACACTAATTACTGACTCACCTCATGTCCGGGGAGAAGTCCACCTGGACAGGGTATCCGCACCAGTGACCCTTGAAGCTCTTCTTCTTGTGTTGAGCCGGATTGTGTTTTTTCTGCGCTCCGAAGATCAGGATCTGATATTCATGG
>NC_056614.1:25716404-25759371 GCF_018340385.1 Cyprinus carpio
ACTGTGACCTACACACACACACACCAGACATCAGTCAGATCCGCATGAACACTCAATGCCACAAACAGGTTCTCCATGTTTCAAAGAAGTCTCTTATTCTCACCACTAAGGCTGCATTTATTTGATCAAAAATACAGTAGCATTGTGAAAGATTTTAAAGTACTATTTAACTGTTTCATACATATATCTGAATACAACTGACAAATTAACACAAATGAGATATAGACATTTAAATAAACCAATTAAAATGACAAAAACATAACTACATTACTAAAACATAATTGATACAAATTATACGGACATTTAAAAAAAAACTAAATACTAAAACTGGAATAAAAATGTTTTAAAAAAATATAGACATTAAAAAAAACATTAAATGACAAAAACAACTAAATTACTAAAATTAATAATGTACACATTAAAAAAAAAAAAATTGTACACAAACTTATATATACTTATACACAAAGAACTAATATATAAAATGATGAAATATTATTAGAATGTAAAACAGCTGTTTTCTGTGATTTGCTGCTCAAGAAACATTTCTGATTATTATCAATGTTGAAAAAAGCATTAATATTTTTTGTGGAAACTGTGATGCATTTTTTTTTTCAGGATTCACAGATGAATAAAAAAAGTTTAAAAAATGAACAGCATTTATTTGGAAACAAATCTTTTCTAACATTATAAATGTCTTAACTGTCACTTTTGATCAATTTAATGTGCCCTTAATTAAGTATTAAGTAATAAATGTCACTTTAAAGAAATAAGTAATAAAAAAAAAAAACATCTTACTGACCTCTTTTGAAAAAAATAAAATAATATTAATATATCATATATATATATTATATATATTATTATATATATATATAGGTATTGATAATTGACTTATTTATTTGTGATTATTCATTTATTTGCCAGCTTAGTTCTATTTTTGCTATTTTTTTTTTTAATCAGTTCAATTCTAGATGATCTACTAAAACTAAAGTTCAAGTTTAAGGCATTACCTCATATTGAGTCGATAAAAGCACGGTCTTCAATGCTTTAATTAAGCTTTTGAGAAGCAGAACTAAACACTTGGCTCTGCGCGTATCATCAATCCCTGCGGGACCCTACCGGCGCTGTGATAACGATCGAGAACTAATTTAAAGCCACATTTGTTGTGTGTTTGATCCTTCCTCTAGACAGAGAACTACAAACGATTAGGAAAGACTCTCCTCCGAAAGGTCCGCACACTTCTTCGGGTCCATATAAACCTCCAACAGCTCACAGGCTAACCGACAACATCACACACATCAGCACAGCGGCCACGTGTATCGACGAACGATTTCTTAGTAAAACAGCCATATGAACATATAAAGTGAACAGTAATTTCTGTTAGATCTGATAACTGCTCACCTTAGTTATTTAGGGTCTTCATTTGATAAAACACATTGTTCATGTCGAACAATTTGTGCATAACATATTATGATGTCTTAAACGGCTTGACATAGATAATAATAATATTAATAATGAATTAATTATTATTATATTATTACTTATTACTTATTATGACCCTCACAAAATTATACAAGAATTAAAATGGAACTCAGAGTAGTAATAATATTATTAATAATATTATATAATTCTTTGTTATTTTTATGCGTCATACTATAATTAATATTAATATTATATAATAGTTCATATTAATCATGATTATATATATACTATTAACTAGCAACAGACTTTTAAATCATTGCACTAATTATTTTGCAAAATATAATTAAGAGCTGTTTTCAACTGTAATCAGACTGATCCACTTTGTGGGAATCTTTGCCCCCCCTTCAACAAATATTATATTATTTTATAACTCAATAATATGTGTTTAATCGTACAATATGAGTCTAAAAAACATTGTAATCTTTTGTGCATTATTATAAACGGTAGGACAACATAAATAATTATTATTACTGAATTGTATTTCTTAACCAGAGCTGTATTGAAATTACTAGTTATATATATACGTAGAATTCAGTATTGTTAGATCAGTTTACGATTATACAATTAATAACATTATTTCTACTCGATACTAAATAATAATAGTTACTTTTATGATGTAATTATATAATCAGTGTGGGATGTCTAACAGACTATTAAATGCTTGAATAACATTATTATTTCTACTATTATTTTATTATCAGATGAATAGACTATTGTAGAGATTACTGAAACGATTATTATTGTTGTAATAAGTATTATTATTCAAGAATTTGAAAAATGTATGTTGTAAGTCATTTGACAGGGCTTCTAACTAAGCGTCCGTGCATGTGTCGTCTGAGCTGAAGATCTCACCTTGATCTTACAGTCCATGGAGCAGGAGAGCAGGAGATGACCGGACACCGGGAACAGACGGATGGCGCTGACCCCCTGCAGACAGGAGACGTGTGAGTCACACAGAGACCTGCGCAGGACGCTCCCTTATAGGAAAATTACTCAAAACTAACTAAAACACTGACATCTAAGATCTGTGCTTGTGTGTGTGTGTATGTGTGTTTGCTTGGAGAGAGAGAGAGAGAGACTGTGGTGCAAGCAGAGAGAGAGAGAGACAGAGAACAAGCAGTGTGTGTGTGTGTGAGTAAGGAGAGCGAACGAGCAGTGTGTGTGTTTGACCGACGCACGGAGAGAGATAGAGAGCCGAGAGAGAGATGAGAGAGGGAGAAGAGTGTGTGTGCTTGTAGTTGAAAGCGAGAGTGAGAGTTGGTGTTTTGTTGGGTGTGTGTGTGTGTGTGTGTGAGAGAGAGGAGTGAGTGTGTGTGCTAGCATTACAGCAATACATCACATCCTCCCTCTTCATTGGGTTTACATAGAACATTTTCAACACCCCATACATAGAAAAAAGAATCAGTATCATTCACCAGTTCATAATACTTATACTCCATAACCAGCCTACTCTTTACCAGAGCTTTGAACATGTCCCAAGGATCATTTTCACTATTGCACTGCATTTTTCTCTTTCTTGTCAACCACACTGCCCATTTTTGCCATACCAAATAAAACATTTATCAGGACAATTCTCCTTTTATTTGAGGTGTTATATTTTGGACCAAAAATAAACAAACTATTTGTAAAAAATAAAAACAAAATCATGACCCAGGTTATTTAACACACCCATAATTCCTGCTAGACTGGGATATTGACTCAGGTTTTTTAAAAAACGTTTCTGGTAGCCCACAAAACAAACACTCTTCTCCTTGCAAAGGATTAAGATGAACTTTATAACGATTTGTTGCTAAAATCCAATGAGAAATCCTCCATTGCAAGTCTCCACTTCTTTTTCTCAATGGTTTCTTATACAACGTCCTCCAACATCCTTTTGGAGAGGCCTCTGATTCAAGTGAATTAGTCCATTTGGTCTCTGGAATATCTTGCAATGCTCTTAAATTTAAGTATTTTACGCATACCAGATAAAATGCCTTCTTAGATATTGTGTCAAAACGACTGATTTCAGGTATTTTAAAAGACAGTAATCTTCCATCACCCTCCTGCCAATCTCCTACATTTACACCCACCCTGATGCTGGGAAAACAGTTTTTCAACCCTTTCTGCTTGCACAGGTACATTAAAACACTCCTGCAATTCAGCTAATAATTTTTCAACAACCCTAACAGAATGAACACCAATCTTCGAGGCCAGTTCAGTTCCGCAGCAATCCATTTGCCCCCCGACTGAAGCTGACCGATTTTACATATTCCTGCTTTAACTAAGCTTATACATACACCTTTAGATTTTAACAGCACACTAGATAAAAGCGGATTAAAAATCAAAGGTTCTTCCAGCACCCACTCATGGGTTACTTCGGACAGCTCTCTTTTAACCATAAATATTTGCCACACATTTTTAAGACTGATTCATAAAAAGATGGGAGTCCATTAAAATCTACTTCCTTCAAATTCATTAAGAATAGGTGCCTATCCAAGTTCATCCGCCCAACTCTTCTTAATAAAGCACAAGCTATTTCAGTCCAGTTCTGCGGCTGATTATATAGGAGTCTTTTCACAATCTGTAGTCTGAACGCAGCGACCTTGGACTTAATGTCCATGAGGCCTTGACCTCCTTCACTTAACTGCAGGTACAGTACTGATTCTCTTAGCCAGTGTTGTCCATTCCAAAAAAAAATTTACCAACACTCTCTGAATTTCTTTAATTAATCCATCTGGTGGATTTAAAACAATTAATTTATGCCATAAAATAGAGGCCGCAAGATTATTATTGACCAATACTCTCCCTCTATATGATGATAATTGAGGTACAATCCAATTCCATTTTGATACCCTCTTACAAATTTTATCATTAACACCTTCCCAATTTTTTCCTTTGGTATTCTTCTGAACCCAAAAAGATGCCTAAAAACTTAAATCCCTCTTTTTCCCACCTTACATTTCCAGGGATAACAGGTTACATTGATATGACAACATTCCTCTTTTTCAGTACACCAAAAAGCTTTCAGTTTTGCTCCAGTTCAGTTTAGCAGAAGACGCTCTCTCATATAAAGAGATACTGTAAATAACAACATCAATATCTCTTTGATCTTTCACGATCACAGTTATGTCGTCTGCATATGCTGTTAACTTAAACGCATTGCAGCTACCATCTACCTTTAGACCAGACATTTCCTTTCTCAACATACATTATACTGCTAATGCGTATAACTGACCGGATAGTGGGCATCCTTGTCTTATGCCTTTAAGCAAACTTATTGGTTTACTTAACCCACCACCTATTTTTAGAATACAAGAGGCATTCATATATAAGAGTTTGATCCACGACATAAAACCATCTCCAAACCCAAAAGCAGTCATTGTATCATACAGAAAACCATGATCCACTCTATCGAATGCTTTTTTTCCTGGTCTAAGAACAGAAAACCAACATTCACTTCATGTAGTTTTAGTGTAATCTAAAATGTCCCTGATCATAAAAAATATTATCATATATGGATCTTTCCGTATTGCAGTAGGATTGATCTTGATGTATTACGTCTCCTAATACAGTTTTCAGCCTATTTGCCAACACTTTAGCTATTAGCTTATAGTCCGTTTGTTAAAATTGACACAGGCCTCCAGTTTTTAAGATCACTCAGTCCCCCTTTTTTCGGTAATAATGTTAATACTGCCCGTTGGCAACTTGTGGGAAGGCGTTTTTTTCTTTAAAACACTCTTGGATCACCTCATACAGATCTCTTCCGATGTAGTTCCACATAGCTTTAAAAAAGTCCACTGATAGTCCATCAATTCCAGGGGCTCTTCCCGCCTTCATCTGTTTTAACGCATCAGTCAACTCCTCAAATAATACAGAACTGTCCAAACTCTCCCTCTGTGTTTTAGTGAGAGAAGGCAACTGCTGCAGTATCTGTGAAACACATTCAGGATCCGTTTCTTCCTTTCTATACAAGTTTGAGTAAAAGTCCACCGCAATCTTTCTCATTTCTCTTGCCTCAAAAGTCTTTTGTCCATCGGGTTTTGTCAGACAATACATTTCATTTTGTTGTTTTGACACCTTTTCTAAATTAAAAAAATATGCAGTGGGAGCATCAATCTCATGAACAGACATTAAATCGTGATCTTATCAGGGCACCTTTTGCCCGCACTTGCAACAAATCTTCTAGATCTCGTTTCTTTTCACCCAACATGCCAGCTGAACATGCATTAGATTCCTGAATCATACCAGATGTAATATAAAAAATCTCTTGTTCTATTTCAGAAATTTTCTGTTTTATTTTTCTTGTTGAAAAATTTTTATATTTCAGAAATTTTCTGTTTTATTTGTGTTCTTTCCTATTTCCCACCACTGTATCAAATTATCAAAATCCTTTTTCTTAGAAACCCATTCCTTTCCAAAACATTTCAAATCTCTCAATGAACTCTCTTTCTTTCAACAATGCAGCATTAAATTTCCAATATGGACTTTTTAAATTTTGCTTGACTCAAAACAATATTCACTGTGATCAAATTGTTATCTGATAGACAACATGGAAAAATATCACACCCCATTATTCTATTATTTTCAGCACACTTGACATAAAACCTGTCCAGTCTGGCTACACTTATCCTTCACTGCGAAACTTTGGTCCATGTAAAGTGCTTCACCTCTTTATTCCTGTCTCTCCATACATCTACCAAGTCATTCTGAACTATAAAACTTTTTAAAACAGCAGCTGATACAGGATGTGGGTTCTTCATTATTTCTATCTACAAGAAAGTTAAGAGAACAATTCCAATCCCCACCAATGATTAACATCCCATCTAAAGTATAGCTTTTTAAAAACTCTCCTAAT
Organism: Cyprinus carpio; assembly: GCF_018340385.1. Lineage (NCBI taxonomy): Eukaryota > Metazoa > Chordata > Actinopteri > Cypriniformes > Cyprinidae > Cyprinus > Cyprinus carpio. The sequence continues at coordinate 25,722,718 of NC_056614.1, forward strand.
TTTCTAAACATGATTATTTTATCTGCCCCTTTCTTTGGAGCATAAATATTTATAAAAACGAATATCTGATTTTCAACTTTTGCTTTCACCATCAATATACGTCCTCTCTCTATTTCTGTTCTGATAAAATGTTAACATTAAGATGAGTTGCAAATAAAATAGCTACACCTGCACTAACATTTTGTGCCATGGCTTAAACAAACCTTTCCTTCCCACCACAAATTTAACTCAGATTAATTTTTTATATCACTGTGGGTTTCTTGTAAAAATATTACTTCTGAGTCTTTAAGCCTAAGAAACTCAGAGAGTAAAACTCTCTTTTCCCTCCATCCCTTAACCCATTAACGTTCAGTGATCCTAATCTAAGAATCTGCATGGCAGGGAAGATGGAAAAAAAACAAAAGACAGAAAAGAAAAACAACAATTAGAATATATCCCCACACCCATGTGCTTTATTTTTTCCGTTTTTGACAATTTTACGTTTCCTTTCTGAGTTTTACGTACGTTTGTTAGAAACTTTTTCAGCCGAAATCGTTTCTGTTTTGAAATGACCTCGTAGCCCGTCGCCTTCTGTGCTTTCACCACGGATTTTATAAACTTATTAACATCTGGGAAATATTTTGCCACATCAACCTTTTTCCCTTTAGTTAAATCCAGAAAAGCATTTAATTCTTCAACCGAATACACCTCCTCCACCGCCTGACTACAATCAATCTCCGAGAAAACCGAACAATTGTCACAATCCTCCAAGGTCTTCATCACTGTTTTCACTCTCCATAATCACATTATTCTGTAGCTCGCTAACACTCGCAACCTCTTCAACATACACCACCTTCCTTCTCCTTAACTACATCCACTACATCCCCCAAACCCAATCGAGCCTACAGCATTACCACCAGCTCGCATAGATGAAATAAACTCACTCACCTCCGACTTTGAACTTGGATCTAAAGCACTCTTCTCGGGTGGAGAAACCAGTCTGGGGATGAACGCTGGGATTCCCTGCCGAAACCGTAGCCTCCAAATCGTTCTCGTTAACCGCGATTATCTTTGTTTTTTCCCTGGAATCATTCCATCCTTTGCGACTATGGGCCTTTTTTTTTTCTTTATCTTTACTTTCGCTTTGCACTGCTTGCTTATCCATTCATTCTTTTCATTTTCTGATTGTTTCTTATGCGGGCACGTGAAACTTCTTATGTCCTAAATCCCCGCAATCGAAACATCTCAAGCTATCCGTTGTTGCAAAAATCATATAGGAACTGTCCCCGGTGTTGAATACGAAACGAGATATCCAATTCCTTAGATTGCGCGTTTAAAAAACATGAACACTTGCCTTCGAAAAGACAGCACATGTTTTAAAGATGCGTTCTTACCACCCACCCGAGCGGCAACATTTTAATGGATCCAGCAAACTTTCCAAAGCGACTCAATTCTTTTATAATTTGCTCGTTGGAAAATGAATGGCGGAGCATTTGAAATGTAACCCCTGGTAGCAGGTGCGCGCCAAAGGCGTTACTTGCACCAGGGAATCGGCACAACAATTCCCTTTTCAACAAGGGTGTTTACGAATTTTTCATCTTTTAAAAACACCACTACCGCCTTGTTCATTCTGGATGCCGATGCTATATTTTCGTGCCCCACAATCTCGCCCACCCCCCCCCCTTTTTTGCTAACAATACATCTTCTACGGTAAAACCTTGATCCGAGAACACTTTACACCCATTTTTGATTGATAACCCCGGTGTTCTCTCGCCTGGGAGAGACGCCATGGCCTTAACTAAATAAATAAATTACCCCAGTTTTTTTGTATTTTTCCCCCTTTTTCAAAAACATAAAATAAAATTAGTGATAAACCCAAAAAAAAAAAAAAAAAAAAACCAAAACCACAGAAAAAGAAGTTTAAACTTGAAAACAACTTCAAACCGTGCCGCTCTCAACCCTCCACACCACACTTCCGTTCCCCAGCATGCAACCCACACGCAGAGAGGAGGAGAGAGAGAGAGAGAGGAGAGAGAGAGAGAGAGAGAGTGATGTTGTGTGTGTGTTGAGAGAGGGTGATGTGTGTGTGTGTGGTGTGACTAGACTGTGTGAGGAACGACAAGAGCGAGGATAAGAGAGACGCAATGAGATGACGAGTGAAAAGGAAAAAAAGTGTGAAAGGTGGTGTGCTGCGAGAGAGAGAGAGAGAGAGCGAGAGAGAGAGGAGAGATGAGAGAGAGAGTGTTTGTGTGTTGTTTGGACAGAGAGAGTGCCAGTGTGTGTGTGTTGTAGTGTGTGTGTGTTAGTCGTGTGTGTGTGTTGGACGAGAGAAGTGAGGAAGAGAGAGAGAGAAGTAGAGGAGAGAGTGAGCTGTACGTGTTGGTCTGACGAGATGAGAGTGAGATGTGGTGTTACTTCTGTTGGGTGCAGAGTAGAGAGAGCGAAGAGAGAGATAGAGAGAGGTGTGTGCGTGTGTGTGTGAGATCTGGAAGAGCAAGAGATACAGAGACGAAGATGATGAGAGAGATGAGACATGTTGGCTGCGTGGACGAGTGGACAGCTCTAGAGTGTTGGTTGGTGTGGGTTGTGGAAGGAAGCGAGGAGAGAGATAGTGTTAGTGGTTGTGTGTGTAGTCAAGAAGAGTGTGTGGTGCTGAGAGTGTTGGTGAGTGCGTTTGTAGAAGTGTGTGTGTGTGAGAGAGAGAGAGAGAGAAGAGAGCGAGAGAGAGAGTGTGTGTGAGAGATATGGTGAGGAGTGTGTGTGTGAGCAGTGAGTGTGAGAGTGTGTGTCGTGATGAGAGAGAGAGTTGTGACGTTGTCAAGTTGCGGTAGTGTTGTGTGTGTGTGAGGATGAGGTGTGCAGTGTCCTGTGTGGGAGAGAGTTGTGCAGCAGTCTGGTGGTGTTTAGAGTGACTGAGAGTGTACCGTCGATGCTGACTCATGTGAGAGTGTGTGTGGGGAGTGTAGAGGTGGTGGGAGTGTGAAGTGTGAGACGAGAGTTGTGACAGTGGACTGTGAGTGGGTGTGTTGAGTGAGTGTGAGAGTGTTTGTGTGGCAGAGGAGAGAGAGACGAGCGAGAGAGAGTGTGTGTGAGTGAGTGTGAGAGTGTGTGTGTGTGTGAGAGAGAGAGAGAGAGAGCGAGAGAGAGAGTGTGTGTGAGAGAGTGTGAGAGTGTGTGTGTGAGTGAGTGTGAGAGTGTGTGTGTGAGAGAGAGAGTGTGTGAGTGCGTAGAAGTGTGTGTGAGAGAGTGTGAGAGTGTGTGTGTGTGTGAGTGTGAGGGGTGAGTGTGTGTGTGTGGTGAGAGGGGTTGTGGAGAGAGTGTGTGAGTGATTGAGAGTGTGTGTGTGAGTGAGAGTGAGTGTGTGAGGTGAGTGTGAGAGTGTGTTTGGTGAGTGAGCGAGTGTGTGAGTGCAGTGGAGTGTGAGAGGTGTGTGGTGAGAGGTGAGGGAGTGTGAGTGTGTGTGAAGCTGAGTGTGTGAGTGTGTGTGTGAGAGAGAGTGTGTGTGTGTTAGAGAGAGTGTGTGTTTGATTGTGTGTGAGAGTGTGTGTCGTGAGAAGAGAGAGAGTGGTGTGTGAGTGACTGATGAGAGTGTGCTGTGGTGAGAGAGAGAGAGAAAGGAGCGGAGAGAGGAAGTGTGGTGAGTGAGTGTAGAGGTGTGTGTGTGAGAGAGAGAGTGGCGAGCCGAGAGCGGAGAGAGAGAGTGTGTGTGAGAGAGTGTGAGAGTGTGTGATGTGAGAGGAGTGTGAGAGTGTGTGTGTGAGTGAGTGTATCTAAATTTACATTTAGTCATTAAGCAGGTGCTTTTACCAAAGGGACAACAGAAGCAATCAACACCACAAAACAGCCAAATACAGGCAAGTGCATATTAGTATACTTATATATTATTATAGTGTTATATTTCAATTTCACAAAGAAACGTGCAGCATTTTGTCCAAGTTAAGAGTTGAGTGTATATTATTATAGTGTTATCGTTTCATAATTTCATTTGAGACTTGACTAAACTAATATTTTAAGCCCTACCCTTGGTGTGTTAGCCCGGGATCAAGACGTGCAGGCTGTTCTTGGCGCAAGGGTGTGAAACGCCATCTAATTGTCCGGGGTACTCCGTCCTAAAAGCCTGAGCGGGCCAAAGGGTTGATGCCGCCGTCTCTGAGGAACGTAGCAAGATGACGAGCCCGGCACTGGTAACATCGCGTCACGCGTCTGCTTGGACGTCTTTGACTGTAATGAGGAAGAGAAAGGGGTTTAGCAGCAGATGGCAGACTTGTTTAGCTGCGTGTTTGTGGCTGTGTGTCGTACCGTGCAGGACGGTCTTCTCCTCCGCTGGAGCCTCTTCTTCATTCTTGCCTCTCTTCTGTCTCTTGCTCATCTAGCTCCTTCTGTTCATCCTGTCACATCAAAACATGATTAAGAAAATGATTAGTCTGTAATAACACCGGTTAAAGACGAACACTTGGTGTAGGATTTACTTTGAATCAACTTTCAGTCAGATATTGCTATATAAATAATTCAACTGCTTTATAAATAAGTATTTTCGTGTGATCATAAATCGATTCACCTCATCATAGACGGAAGGCTCTGAATGTCTTACCTCGGAGGGTTTGGCCCCGTCTCTCTCATCCTGGTATTTGGCCCAGGGGAGCTCGAGGAACGCATGTCCGATGTCTGATGCATGTTCCTCCTTTCACCATTTCTCCGTCTTCTCGGTATTTCTTCGCTGTACGTCTCCACCGCCATCAAGGCGCCTGGTGCAGGGAACATAAACAAGATCAATCAAATTAACATTTACTGTGCATGCAATACAACAACGACGATGCGCAACGCGAAAGTCACGGGTTGAGAATAGATGACAAAGAAGCCCCGAACAACACGCATTATTGTTAAAACCTTTATTTTTTTTAACTCACACAGCTGATGCATTAAAATAACGATGTGGGAAGATCAAACATTTCATAGAGATCAACATGACAAAAAATGATGGAAAAACAAAGAACATGTACGGTGAGAGTTGGCATTATTATGCATTATAACATTGATATTGAGAAAATAATTTGATGTGCTGAATTGCTGCTCGAAAAACATTTATAAGCATTTATTAATGTTCCGAGTTAACTTTTTCAGGATTCACAACTTTTTGTACCATTATAAAATGTATTATATCACTCACTTTAAAAGCATCCTTGCCTAAATAAATTAGGATTGTTTTTCTATAATTTGGAAATAAAATTACATTGACTTCAGAAGCTTTGAAGGGTGGAGTGTATAATGTTTTTCATTTCAGGGTAAACGCTGGGCTGGTAAGCTTTTTTATTCCTCAAAAGAACCCTGATAAACAATGTTCTCAACTGTTTTAGAAACTGTAAATAAGAATAGTTAAATGTTTTTAAGCAGCAAATCAGCATATTTAGAATGGCGTTCTGAAGATAATGTGACACTGAAGACTGGAGTAATGATGCACAGAAAATACAGCTACCACATCACAGAAATAAATTACAGTTTAACAGATATTAGCATAGAAAACTGCTGTTTTAAACATAGTACAAACTATTCTCCACACTTTCAAACTCAATGCCATGGTGGTGATTCGAAGCAAGACGAGACTTCGTTAAAAACATTAAAAATCCTATTGTTCCAAACTTTGACCATGGTAGTGTATGTCAGGACGTCCGTTTTGATTGACTGTTGTTTTCATATTTAGGGGCCTATGATTTCTGTGATCGCGAGAAGCAGCGAGGAATCCAGTCATTAAGAAGCAGATTGTCATGGTTCAAGGGGGAATGTCACAGAATTTGGCAATTTTTTTATGAATTACATCACAAAAGTAGGTCATTACCTTAAATAACTCTCGATAGGACTAATATCACTGTAATACTATTAAGTGCAAAGTCAATTTAAATATAATCCTAGAGTTCTGCTTGTGTCCTGTTAATGAATGGCGCAGAACGCCCGCGGTGTCAAACTCTTCTCCAACACAGAAAGCACGCAAAGGACGCTTGCACGGTGATTCAGCGTCTGCCCGTCTCACTAAACAAGGGATGTAACAATAGAAGAAACATCTCCAAGCTGTCTGAGAGTCACTTCATGAGCATTGACCGTTTTTGATTGATGATAAAACTAGTCTCATATCACATACACACCACACTGTAAGGTTCATGGCACCGTCAAAGTTTAAAAGTCCGGTTTGATTTGGAAGTCTATTTTTCAGATAGAATTACATCTATAATAGAAATTACTATACTAAATGAAAAAAAACATTTTTTAAGAATAATCAACACAGCTTTCTTCCAATGTTTAATTTTAATAGGTAAAGGTCCCTTATGTTTGCCACAATAGAAAAATGTAAGGTACTATGTAGTATTGCGCAGTTTTACATTTCAATAATTAACAAGGATAAATATGAAATTAATGTTGTAGGCCTTCATCTGATACCAGAAAAAAATTTCATACACAACACAGAATTCTGAGGAGAAAAAAACATTTCACAAGGCACTTTACTACTAAAATAACAGGATTAAATGAAGTTTTTTAAGCATTTCAAATAATTAAGACAATGCCTAAAAACACGAATTTATTTGGTAAACAATTAAAAAAGTATGGTGAGAAAATAATAAAACATTTCATAGGGCCGTTTTTTAAACAACAAGTAATTTGATTCTTTTTTGTAAACTTTATTAAAATTGATGTGGAAAATGTATACATTTCACTGGGTTTCTAAGTAATAAGCTAAGACAATGGCTTTTTTAAATTAATAATCTTTAATTTAACTATTAAAAAGGAGTCGAGAAAAATTAAAACAGAAAAAAAAAACAGAATCCAGAAAAATTTAATGGAAAAAACGGAATTTGAAAAAATAAAATAAAACGGATTTCATTTTGTTGTAATAATTGGAATTTGAAAATGTATGGTAATAAGGGTTTAGATGGTGTCCTAATAATTGCAAGACAAACATGATGGAAATATTTAATGGAAAACAATGTAGTTGCTGGACGAGACCGCAACTGGGTCCACAGCGGGGTCCAGAGCGTAAACCTGATAAACACACATCTGTATATTGGACACAAAATCATTGTTCCCTGCCGAGACATGTTGTGAGGCGTGAATCGTGAAGAATGAGGTGTTTATATTGAGGTGTATGTGTAAACGTTGTTTTCTGCTGCTCGGAAACATGAAGGTCGTGTGACGTGAGCAGGCTCGGCGTAAACGGGAAGCATGTTTGCTCGGAGAGGCACATCTGACCCCTGTTCGATCCTGAACGGGATTGGTTGGTCCGAACTGGAAAACGAGATGAGAGGCGCTGATAAATGTAAACGTTCATCAAGAACAAACTTTAGGTGTACAGGTTCTTTATTTTTCAAAAAACAAAAAAAAAAATAGGGGCCCCAGCCTGAAACTCTGAAGCAGGTTGTAAAAGCTGAACAAGAGCATTTAAAATTTTGACCGATAGCATGATTTAACATATTGCTAAACACGTTGGTAGAATGGTTTTAACATGATTAGCATGTTGCTGCCATGTTTCTACAGGATTAGCATGATGTTAACATATTGCTAGCATGTTTCTGGCATGATTAACATTGGTTGTATGCACTGCTTAGATGTTTTTACCACGAATTAACAGTTCGCCGCATGACTTGCATGTTCTAGGCACAGTAATCGCATGGCGTTAGCATGTGACTATACATGTATCAACCTATTTAGATCATGCTGCTAACATGTTGCTCACATGATTAGCATGTGTTGCTAGCATGTTTTCTAGAGCTGATTAGCATGTTTTCAGCATGATTAGCATGTTAAACACGTTCTCTAGCAATGATTTAGCATGTTGACCTGAATTGTTTCTAGCATGATTAGCTCATCGCTAGCAATTTACTAGCCATGATTAGCATGTTACTAGTCATGTTTCTGGCCACGTATTAACCTGCTGTTAGCTATTGGCTAGTCACGTTCCTAACACATGATTAGAATTATTTGCTAGCATGTTTCTAACATGATTAGCTTATTAACACGTTTCTAACATGGTTAGCTTGTTAACACGTTTCTAACATGATTAGTATGTTGACGGGCCATGTTTCTACCATGATTAGTCTGTTGCTAGCCATTTTAATAGCATGGATTAGCATGAAGGATTGTAGCCGTCTCTGCATGATTACAAATGGTGTTAAGTATATTGTCTGCATGTTTCTAACATAAGCAGTATGCTAACATGTTCCCTCTCCAAACATTTGATTAGCATGTTGACTGAATGTTTCTACCATGATAACGCATGGTTGCTAGCATTTTACTAGAAGCATGATTAGGTAGGGTTAATAACATGTTGTCTGGATGATTAGCTTGTTGCTAGTATTTTACTAGCATGATTTGCATGTTGTTAACGGGACTTAACACACTGCTAGCATATTTTAGCATGATTTAATACTAGTATGTTTGCTAATACTAGTATTAATTGCTAGTATGTTTTACCACACTGATAACATGATTAGCATGTTGCTAGCATGAATTAGTACATTGATAGCAAGTCTGAAGGTGTGTCCCAAATCGTGTACAAATCGCTATGCTATGATGTTTTGCAGTGTAAACAGAGTGAGTAGTGCGTTCACACTGAAAATTCCAAACAGAAAAAGAGCTCTTTAATAACCGAAAAAACAAAGTGTGGAATGTTGGACACGTCATGCACTCAACTGTCGTGTCTCTTATTTAATTTAGTGAAGGGGGAGGGGGTGGGGCTAGAATACTATTATTATTGATGAAATAATATATTTGATTGGTTTGAAAATGTGATATTGATTTTATACAACAGTTTTAGACACCATATTTCCTGATTTTGCTCTATTTCGACAACAAAAATAATTTGCAACAAATTTTTTTTACATAATTTCGAATATTATTCAATTTTTTTAAAGTTTTATGTTTTTCATGTTTACAGTATTGTATGCATTTTTTATTGACGTTTATGTGCTGTATTGTGCAGTTTGTTTATGCATTTTGTAAATGCATCTTAATGAATTTTCAGTTATCATGCAAAGATCAATTTTTCTGATACTGATTTCATTTGCTCGACAACCGCCAGCGCCTAAATGTCTTATAATTCTAACTGACTGATTAAATGTAAGAATTTGACTCAAATGATGATGCACACTTTCAGAAAGAAATGGCTTAATTGTAAAACATGACCATAAAAGGTTAAAAATCCATTTAAACGTATTGGAAAAGATTATTTCTATCACTGCTGTGAACTGACCGCCACACAGAAGATGTAGAGTTCTGGGACGCAGCTTTACACTCGTTTCAACGCTTGGCTAGTGAGATCAACAGAATAGAAATATTAGGTAGAATGGAAGCTTAAATAGAAAGAGTACATAGAGGGGAAGCCTGACTGAATCTCGAGGGATTCTGGGAGTTTGAATTTGAATTTTGACAGTTGGAGTTTGAATTTTGTCAGTTGGAGTTTGAACAGTCTTGGCTCATCTGAACACTCCCTCAGTGTAAGTCTATGGGATTTTTATGATTTTTAATCTTAATTTTTATGAAAACTTTTGGTGTTTGGAGTTTGAAGAGTCTTGGCAACTCTGAATAATTGTAAGTCTAAAGATCTGCACAGAGTTTGGTGCTTGGTAGCTTGAGTCTGAGTTCAGAAATTGAGTCTGAGAATAAGAAGACGCTTAAATAGCAGATCAGTAGTTTGTCTTTCTCAAGCCAATCCAATAAGACGCTCATATCACATCTTACACTCAATAACTGAAAAACACAGTATGCATGCATCAGTCGGTCACCTCTGGAGCAAACATGGTTTCATATTTAGGGTTGTACGTGACTTCTTTGAGCGCTGGATCAAGATGAACACCGGTCTCAACATCTTCCTGACAAACACAACACAACAAAGGATTTTACTTGCTATTAAGTGAAAAGAACACCAAAATTAACAACATTTTACTCGACTGTTTATCCTACAGAGCTAATACACAAACATGTCAAAACATATTTCGCTTAAAAACAGTAAAATCTAACTGTACTGAAGCAGTGTGAGGTTTGTTTGACGCGAGTGGCGCGTTTCTTGTTTACCTTCACGGCGACTTCAGGCGCGGAATTCAGAGCGGCTAACGCCGTTATAGTGCTGGATTTTAACGGCTGAAGATGAGCTACCGCGTCTGGATCGACCTTCTGCGCGCCGTTACCGGATTCGGACTCGTTTTCCGAATCTGAGTCGCTGCCGTACGAAACGAGGGAACTCGCCACCGCCGCCATCTTGAATGTTGTGGGTATTTCGTCAGCGGGTCCTCATAGATGAATGCTGTTCGTAAATTAATTCGCACTTTAAATATAATATTATAAACACATGTTTCATAATATAAATATGTACACATTAAAAACATTGTTTTATATGTCTGAAATGTAATGTCAAGGGAGCGCAGTTATTGTAGCGAAGTAATTAGAAGTTTTTATCTTTCAGGACGCGTCCTGAGAGGAACCCGCTCACAAGAGCGCGCATTGCGACGTTAACGCGTATTCTATTTTGCGCGTATCCCACGTTTTATTTTATTTTTTCTCTAGGGTTATAATAGTTAACTAAAACTGAAACTATAAAACCATTCTTGTTACTTGTAATAGAAGTAGTTAACTGAAAAAAAAAAAAATTCTGATTTTTTTTAGCTTAACTTGTACTAAAATAACTAAATCTTTAATGAAAACGAATAAAATATGCACAGGAAATTTAAATAACTTATAAAAATGACAAAAAAAAAAACAACAACAATGAACAATCAGTAAAACTTTAACACAAAAATAAAATAAAAAATATTTTGTGTGTGTGTGTGTGTGTGCTGTGTTTTTGTGTGTGTGTATATATATATATATATAGTTATATCATATATATATATATGATATATATATATATATAATGTTTTTTTTTATAAAGAAGTCTCTTTCAAGTCTGCTCATCAAGGCTGCATTTATTTGATCATAAATACAGAAAAAAACTGTAATATTTTGAAATACTATTGCGGTTTAAAATAATGGTTTTCTATTTTAATATAGTTTAAACTGTAATTTATTTCTGTGATGCACAGCTGTATTTTCAGCATCATTACTCCAGTCTTCAGTGTCACGTGATCTTCAGAAATCATAATAATATGCTGATATGCACTAAGAAGCATACTACGAACACTATACACACTGTATTCTCTATAAAACGTATTATGCCAGTCTGAATTCTGTCAGGAATGTGCGTGGTTTTAACAAAACAACTCGCATACAACACCGGCGCTATATAAATTGTTTGTATTCGCGATAACTCTGATTGGACGAATGGGTGTGGTCTGTGCGCGGTGTCAGCCAATCAGCTGAGGGATCCCGCTGTGGGCGGGGGCGCGGTTTGTGCGGTTTGTGGCAGCGGGTTCAGTTTGGTGCCGTCTGCAGGGGGTGGGGGTGGAGCTATAGTTGGGTGATTTATGTAATTTATTTATTTAATGAACACCGCGCGACTGAACCGACGGGAATATTTTAAGGAATAACATCAGGAAAGCATGGAATAATACGAATACATAACATTTATTCAGGTATGATGTTTTATGCATGCTTGCTTTGAATTATGCACTGTTCTATACTGCATTTTTCCATTTGCATTTAAAATTCTTTGTAAAACACATCCATGGGGAAAAGTGTTCTTATATGCATATTCAATTTTTCGCGTTTATCTTCTTTGGCTGATGCATTTACGATGTAAACCAGCTCTGCTCGGCCCCATTCAGGAGTGGATGACAGGTGTGGGTTGAATTATGCATGCATGTGAAATAACTTGCATAATGTGAAGCATCCCGAATGAACTAGATGTGAGCTTTACTACACGCGACTGCTGTTTGTTTTTTTATTGAATGCATAAAAAAATCATGCTGATCAGAGATGAATGCATTCAAGGGGAAGGGGTGTCACATCTGTATGGGGAAACACAAGGCAAACTATCACACTGAAATGCAATGCAGTTTGAATGCTTGCTAAACAGTGTGCACTCCAGATTACTGCTGGGATGGCATGCCAAATATTTAGCAGTAGGATACAAAAAATACTTGAGTTGTTACAAGCAAATATAACATTATAGTGCATACTCAATGCATAAAGCAAATACATCCCTTATTGGTGCGAATGAAGTGTACATCTGAGCTCAGTTTTGTGCTTGCAGGGGGAAGGGCACAGACACTGGAAGACTCGCTTTGTGAAACCCGAGACTTCAGGAAACACAAAGCATCTCCATCGCTTCTCTGTTCATTAGATGCATTTAAAATAACAGCACATTTCAAACAGAGGCATGCTTTTCTCGTGCTTTAACGCATGAACATCTTATACAGTTGTTGTTTTATTCACGAATGAGGTGCTGTGTGTGAGATACGAGGAGGAATGATTCGTTTTAATGAATCGGTTAGTTCACCGACGCCGCTCAAAGATCCGAATCGCGAAACGTTTTTGTTGTTGTTGTCAAATATTTTTTCTAGTTTAATTTTTCGGTTTTACTGCCAAATTAAGGTATTGATTTGCCTCTTCTCGGGTGATTTACAAACGGTTCGGATCTTTAAAAAGAACCGACTCGAAAGACTCGGTTCGATCGGGCATCACTAGCGTGCGACCACATGCAGCGTTCACTTCAAACTTTATTTGGCTTGTATTGCCAAAGCATTAATAAAAACCTTATATAATGCTCTAATGCAGCGTTTATCTGTTGGTAAATCCAGATTAGGCTGGTATGTGTTTTGGTAACCAGTTTAATCTCGTGTTATAGAAATGCATGACAGGTTTTGGTGTTCAAAGTTTTCTGTAAATGTCATTCATGTTGTGTCTGATTCAGCCGTACACATGTGCAGTGTTCACACATATAGGTGCATAAATGAACTGTTAAAGGGTTAATTTGCTGAATATCAGGTTGTGCATTGATGATCCAGATGTGAAGTGAGTCAGTCTGAAGTTGTTGTCGACTTCAGTTCTTTGTCTTGAGCTTTTGCTGGTGAAGCAGAATTTTTTTTTTTTTTTTTTTTTTTTTTTTTTTCTGGATGGATTTTTGTTCAGAAAACCTTTTCATGTGGCTTCTGTTTGATTTGCTTCCAGGACGGACCAGACGTGTCCCGTGTGTGTTTGACAGTGTTGGTCTGGGTCATATGTTATATTCATCATATATAATTATTTAAACAATATTTTTTAAAATTGATTCTAATAATATGTAATTTATTTATATTTAAGCAATAAACAACAATATACCATATATACAATCATATTAAATATGTATATAATTATTTAGAAAGTTAAAAATTTATAATTTTAAAAAAATTATAATATTATATTTAAGCATTAAACAACAATACATGTACAATGCTGTGTAGTAACTAATGTGGATTACGTAATTAGATTCCAAAAATACTTGTTATTAGATTATATTATGTTTTAAAATGTATACACACACACACACACACACGACAATTTATATTTTTAAATGCATATGCATTTTTAAATGCATATTTTTTACATTTATATTTTTATTTATATGCAAGTGATAAACCACATATACAATATCTACAATGAACAAAATTATAAACGCAACACTTTTGTTTTTGAACGCATTTTTTTTTGTTTTTGCCTCAAAGATCTAAGACTTTTTCTATGTACACAAAAGGCCTATTTCTCTCAAATATTGTTCACAAATCTGTCTAAATCTGTGTTAGTGAGCCGAGATAATCCATCCACCTCACAGGTGTGGCATATCAAGATGCTGATTAGACAGCATGATTATTGCACAGGTGTGCCTTAGGCTGGCCATTCTAAAATGTGCATTATTCATTTAAGCGATAATCAACATTTACCAACATATATATTTTTAATATACGAAACACGACACTGACATTTTTAGATAATGCAAATGAATAGTTTAATCAGATCCGACAGGTAAAGGAATCAGAGAGCAGCCTGAGACAGTGCCGTTAAAGAGATGAAATGGTTTCAGGGTACGGTGGTGAAGTGTCCTAAACCGGCCGAACGTCTCAGCTGTGAAGACGCCTCGGACACAAGAGTCTTTGTTCAGTCTCTCTGTTCAGCCCACAAAGCTGCCTCTGTATGTGTGTGTGTGTGTGTGTGTGTGTGTGTGTGTGTGTGTGTGTGTAGTTAGTGTTTGTGTGTTGTGTTGTCGTCACCCGTCTTTGCCAGCGCACAGAGACGCGTCGCTCTGACAGATGAAAGGCTGCAGATTTCTGAGATCGCCTGCGTTCCTCTGTTTGCATCGAGCTGATGTTGAAGATCAGGCCTGCAGAGATCAGAACAGTGTCACACGTCAACGTCAATATGTATTATCACTTCATTATAAGCCAAGAGATGCTATGCGGTTGCTAGGGTACTTGAGGTGGTTGCTAGGGTGTTGCTATGCGGTTGTTAGGGTACCCGGGTTGGTTGCTAGGGTGTTGCTATGCATTTGCTAAGGTACCTGTGGTGGTTGCTAAGGTGTTGCTAGGGTACGCGGGATGGTTGCTAGGATGTTACTATGCGGTTGCTGTGGTACCCTGGGTGGTTTCTAAGGTGTTGCTATGCGGGTTGCTAGGGTGTTCTCTGGGTGGTTGCTAAGGTGTTGCTATGCAGTTGCTAGGGTACGTGGGATGGTTGCTAGGATGTTGCTATGCGGTTGCTGTGGTACCCTGTGTGGTTTCTAGGGTGTTGCTATGTGGTTGCTAGGGTACTCTGGGTGGTTGCTAAGGTGTTGCTATGCAGTTGCTAGGGTACGTGGGATGGTTGCTAGGATGTTGCTATGCGGTTGCTGTGGTACCCTGTGTGGTTTCTAAGGTGTTGCTAGGTGGTTGCTATGGTACCCGGGGTGGTTGCTAAGGTGTTGCTATGCGGTTGCTAGGGTACGTGGGATGGTTGCTAGGATGTTGCTATGCGGTTGCTGTGGTACCCTGGGTGGTTTCTAAGGTGTTGCTAGGTGGTTGCTATGGTACTCTGGGTGGTTGCTAAGGTGTTGCTATGCGGTTGCTAGGGTACGTGGGATGGTTGCTAGGATGTTGCTAGGTGGTGGCTATGGTGTTGCTAGGCTACCTGGGGTGGTTGGTTCAGAAAAGGATCAAGCACGTGGATTAAGAAAATAAACAGAATTGATTTGGATGAGGTTTGTTTCCATCTCAGCGCTCTGAGCATCGCAGTATATTTCTACTCACTATTGTTGCTCCCTTCTAAAATTCGCCAAGTACATTTGCCATCAAAATCACAACATAAATATTAAATACATTTTAAAATATAAAATAAAAATAATATGACATAATAAATAAAATTATCAAATTATTTACGAATAATAAATATTATTTTAAATTAAATGTTAAATTTTAAAGTGACATTTAAATATTAAAAATATATGTAGGTAAATGTTGTTTATCACCCAAATAGAAATAAAAATGTAAAAATAATTAAAACATAACATTTTTCAAAATAATTACATATAATGAAAAAAGAAAAATAAATAAATTAATAAAAATATTATATTAAAACATTTTTTTACTCAGAAACCGCTAATAGAATTCACAAATATTTACAAAGAAATTCTGAAGCAGAAAGACTGAAATGGTAATTTCATGTAAAATGTACTTCAGTAATCTTTGTTTTATTTACAAGTTGTGTACAAAATAAATTAATTTGGGGGAAACTGTGAAAAAAATTTAATGTATATATTTATAATATGTTTGTAATATTTATATTAATAATATATTTTTGCCATCAAACTAAAAACATAAATATTAAATACATATAAAAATAAAAGTAAAAATATTTATGAAGAATAGATACGTTTGGCATGTTTACTTCTGGTATGTTTGCTAATGGACTTCAGAAAAGCCACAAAATGCATGTGTTTTAATGCTCAATCATTGCTGTCGCACCAAACACTCTTTCTGTGTCAGATTGGTTGGTTATGGAGTGCCGTCGCTGCCAGCAGGGACTTCCCATTGGTTTGTTGGTTTTGTGGCTGAAGGCAGGAGGATAACGAGTGTGGTGTCTGCTTACACTCCTGCGTTCGTTTGGGTGGATTCCTCTGTCCTCTCGCTTACAGACAGACAGGTGCTGATCCTATACGCCTCTCGCCTGTGACTCAGTGTTCTCTGTTTGACCTCTTTACGTCCTTCTAACTTCGGTTTTTGAAGTTAAGCCCATGCAGATTCAGACTTGAATATGCAAATAGAGTCAAACGACTTCCCGGGTGTTTCCAAAACCTGTTTTGGATGTCTCTGTGCCATTATATGCATAAAAAAGTCTTGTTTTATTAGTAGTGTTACTCTACACTAGTGATCAAATGCACCATTTTCACCTGCTGGGACCAGAGAAAACAGGTGGAAAATCACACAGACCTGACTTGGAATTGTAAATAATCCCCTAGCCAAACGCCGCTCCGAACACCTTAGCGTAGCAACCATTCAGAAACACCTTAGCAACCACAGAGCAACAACCTGGCAGCATCTTTTCCATATACTGAATATTCATAATATAGGCTACTTTAGAGGATTTCTATATAATAATAAGAATATTACAATTTTAATATGCATTTAATTGTACGAGGTAAGGTAAAATTTTATTTTTCCCATAAGGGAAATTTACGCACTACTAACATACCAAAGACTCACATATAACTCACACACACACACACACACACATATATATATATATATATATATATATATATATATATAGTTTTATTATTATAATATGGACAATTTGTAAAAAATAATTAATAATAAATAAATAATATTTTTAATATTTTCATTATATTTTCCTTTATACAGTATTTAAGCAATAAACAACATATACCATACATATTGCACATATACACATGACTTTGCCCAAACATGACTCTCTGCAAACATTTGGATATTTTATATTAAAATGTCTATATTTAGATATTAAAAGCATCATTGGGCTAATTTTGAAACCCTATTAATATTAAAATTTTGATATTTTTTTTGAGAATTTTTTTGAAAAGTAGAAGAAAGAGGAGAAGAAGAAGCAAAACCCAGTTAAAGTGATTTGATTAAAACACTCTTAACTGAAAAACTTTTAGTAAGCTTCAAATTTCAAACTATACTGTACATCGGTATTGACTTCTTTAAATTATAAAAAAGGGAAAAAAATATGAATGGTATTAGAATGTTATACTAAAACTAAATTTACAACCAACGGGAGGAAAACCCTTAAAGGGATAGTTCCACCCAAAAATGAAAATTATGTCATTAATGAACTCACCCTCATGTCGTTCCAAACCCGTGAGACCTCCGTTCATCTTCGGACAAAACAGTATAAGATATTTTAGATTTAGTCCGAGAGCTTTTTTCTGTCCCTCCATTGAGAATGTATGTACGGTTTACTGTATACTGTCCACGTCCAGAAAAAGGTAATAAAAAAAAAAAACACATCTTCAAAAGTAGTCCATGTGACATCAGAGGATCCGTTAAGAATTTTTTGAAGCATCGAAAATACATTTTGGTCCAAAAATATCAAAAACTACGACTTTATTCAGCATTATTGACTTCTTCTCCCGGGTCTGTTATGAGCGCGTTCACAGCACATCCCGGTTCGCGAACGAATCACTCGATGTAAAACCGGATCTTCTTGAACCAGTTCACCAAATCGAAACTGAATCGTTTTGAAACGGTATTTTTCGCGTCCACACAAAACAAAATAAATTTAATCCACAAATGACTTAAGCTGTTAACTTTTTTAACATGGCCTGACACTCCCTCTGAGTTCAAATAAACCAATATCCCGGAGTAATTTCATTTTACTCAAACAGTACACTGACTGAAGCCAGATAACGAACCGAGGCCAGATAACGAACGAAACATTGACTCGTTCTCGAGTCAAGAAAACCGTTTCTGTCGGACGCGTCCGGTTCGAGAAGCGGGGGAGCTGATGATACTGCGCATGCGTGATTCAGCGTGAAGCAGACTGACACACAGCGCGTCTGAACCGAACTGGTTCTTTTGGTGATTGATTCTGAACTGATTCTGTGCTAATGTTATGAGCGCAGGGTAAACACCGAAGGCTCTGAATCAAGGGCAATTATCGCCAATGAAGTCATTACGTCGAGCGCAAAAAAACTGGTGAAGCCGTTTTCGGCAACCGGGTTTATTGAATCAAACTGTTTGAAAGAACCGGTTCGCGGGAAAAGAACAGCACTTCCCATCACAAATACGGTGATCCGAAAACCAATGCAACCGGTTCTTGACTGGAGACCGAACGAGTCAATGTTTCGTTTTGTTATCTGGCTCGGTCATCAGTTCAGTCAGTGTACTGTTTGAGTAAATGAAATACTCCGGGATATTGGTTTATTTGAACTCAGAGGGAGTGTCAGCCATGTTAAAATAGTTAACAGCTTAAGTCATTTGTGGGATTAATGTTTATTGTTGACGCGAACCGTTTCAAACGATTCAGTTCGATTTGTGTGAACTGGAAATGGTTCAAGAAGATCCGGTTTACATCGAAGTGATTCGTTCGCGAACGGATATCACTAAAACTGCAGTGTTGTGAATGCGCTCATAACAGACCCGCGGGAGAGAAGTCACTGCTGATACTAAAGTCGTAGTTTTTGATATTTTTTGGACCAAAATGTATTTTCGATGCTTCAAAAAATTCTAACGGACCCTGCTGATGTCACATGGACTACTTTTGAAGATGTTTTTATTACCTTTCTGGACCGTGGACAGTATACCGTACATACATTCTCAATGGAGGGACAGAAAGCGTCTCGGACTAAATCTAAAATATCTTATACTGTGTTCCGAAGATGAACGGATCGGTCTCACGGGTTTGGAACGACATGAGAGTGAGTCATTAATGACATAATTTTGATTTTTGGGTGAACTATCCCTTTAAGATAACAAAATGCATCTTAAGGACGCCGAATAACTTAAGTGGACTTTAAACGATTAATTACCGCTTTGAACGATTACGTAACTGTGGCATCCATAATTGTAATCGCGATTAGAAATTCGATTAATTGTGCAGCCCTAATGGCTTCCATAGACACCGATAGGCTCCGCCCACAAAAACATCATCACTGTTTGCGAACACCAAATTGGTCTATTAGCCCTAACTTTGAGCGATTCTATTGACATGTGTTTGTTCTTAACTCGCCAGAACATTCTGGGAGTCTGTATTGTATTTTTATAAACGTGAGCGGCAGATCATCAGTAGTTTTTTCACTGTCACTCTCGGACAAGATGCAGTAGCGCGCTTGCAAAACGTGATAATTGACGTGGAGGCCGGATGAGCAAGAGGTTACGCGGCGCGTTGCAACACTTCCAATCATCTCCCGCTCACTGATAACTCAATCACTGCACGCAGAGGAAGCTGAACATTTACATCTTTACAAGCGCATTTCACTCCCCTCCTCCGCTCTGTTTCTTCAGACCATGCAATGCTGAGCGCTGTTCTATATGCATCTGACCCCAATTTTCTTCTCTGTGGTTGTGTGTGTGTGTGTGTGTGTGTGTGTGTGTGCGTCGCTCAGCGCGCGCTAACTAGTGGCTGGTTTGAATTAAGGGCCGATATTTACACAGAGTGGGTGGCGTCGCTCAATTATGGCGTGCGGCGCAAAGCTTCTTGTGATTTGCATGTCGTTCCCAGGACTTTCTCTGTTCTCCAATCACTTAGCGAGTGCATTAGACGACCGAGAGCGAGCGGTTACTCAGCAAAGCACTTGATTTTACAGGAAGCTGCTGATGAATGGACTCACGGCCAATCGGAGCCAACGTGACATGCATGTCAATGAGCGACGGCGGTGCATTAGCCAATCAGAAGTGAGCACACTGGTGACTCATGAGCTGAGATAACTAGAATTTTATAGTTAAGATCTGGTAAAGATTTTAAACTTTTGGAGTTTTGTCAAGTTTGTGATGCTGGGAGTGTTATTGAAGCAATATCACACAAGCAACAGCGCTGTATTTCTGATTATCAGAAACAAGGCGGTAAATCAAATTAAAAGTTAAATAAAATCAACTAGACACAATATTACCAGTTATTTGGTCAGCTCTGCCAGTGAAAACAGATCCAAATAAAACCACAGCAGAATAAACCGTTTTGTGCGTCCGATAATTGATTATTGTATGTTGATGTGTGTGGGTGTTTTGGGATTTTGGGATGTTTAAACTTTTTTATAGATTAATAAAATGACTCGTTGATTTTACTGAACAGAGAGTTAGTGAAACGAGCTGAATATCACTGTAGGGTTTGTATCAGTGCAATTAAATGATTCAATGACTTGTTCATAAAGAAGGTTACTTGTTTTTGTTCCCGAATGAATGCAGGGGTGTAGAACGAATCGTTTGAGTCAATGATTCAATGAATTACTCGTTTTGTTCCTGATTCTGAGTCCGATTTCTCAGAAATCAGATCATTTGAGTGAATGATGCGAGTTTGAATGAACAAATCTTTTGAGTGAATGATTCAATGAATCACTCATTTTATTGCTGAATGCATCAGCGTTTTAGAATGAATCCTGTGAGTGAATGATCAGTGAATCACTTATTTCATCGCTGAATAGATCAGCGTGTTAGAATGAATCATGTGAGTGAATGATCAGTGAATCAGTGTGTTTGAACAAATCGTTGAGTGAATGATTCAATGCATCACTCGTTTCATCGCTGAATAGATCAGCGTGTTAGAATGAATCATGTGAATAAATGATTCAATGAATCACTTATTTTTTTGCTGAACGGATCAGTGTGTTTGAACAAATCGTTGAGTGAATGATTCAATGCATCACTCGTTTCATCGCTGAATAGATCAGCGTGTTAGAATGAATCATGTGAATGAATGATTCAATGAATCACTTATTTTATTGCTTAACGGATCAGTGTGTTTGAACAAATCGTTGAGTGAATGATTCAATGCATCACTCGTTTCATTGCTGAATAGATCAGCGTGTTAGAACGAATCATGTGAATGAATGATTCAATGAATCACTTATTTTATTGCTGAACAGATGAGTGTGTTTGAACAAATCATTGAGTGAATGATTCAATGCATCACTCGTTTCATCGCTGATAGATCAGCGTGTTAGAACGAATCATGTGAATGAATGATTCAATGAATCACTTATTTTATTGCTGAACAGATGAGTGTGTTTGAACAAATCATTGAGTGAATGATTCAATGCATCACTCGTTTCATCGCTGAATAGATCAGCGTGTTAGAACGAATCATGTGAATGAATGATTCAATGAATCACTTATTTTATTGCTGAACAGATGAGTGTGTTTGAACAAATCGTTGAGTGAATGATTCAATGCATCACTCGTTTCATTGCTGAATAGATCAGCGTGTTAGAATGAATCATGTGAATGAATGATTCAATGAATCACTTATTTTATTGCTGAACGGATCAGTGTGTTTAGCCTTTATAAAATACAGATAGATAGGCTTTCGGCTTTACAACTTTGCACATTCATTTACATTCATATACAGCTACAATATTACACACTGTATGAAAGGCAATATTTCGCAAATGGCATAATGGGGCACTTTATCAATTAATGCATGTATTAACTGCTAATTGAAATCCTGTGATCTACATACAGTATGTAGGTTGCAGCAGAAGGTGATGAAGCTCGCAGGAGGAAATTCACTCCTACTTTATTCTCCGCCTCTCTCTGTGCTTATTTTTTATGCGCTGCCTCCAGACAGAATGCGGCACAAAAAAAAACGAGTGTGAGATGAGAAAAAAAAGTGCGTAAAAATCCATCAGAGACAGAAAGTAAGTGTGTGTGTGGGTATAAGAGATTGAGATGGAGAGAATAATGCTTCTTTTTTTTGACTTCTCTGGGCAAGAGAGGAAAAAGAAGGAGCTGATCGCCTACATCAGTTTAGCAAAGTGAAAAAGTGAAGGCTGAAGCGATCAGTGTTTCCTCCATCCCATAATGAGCTATTCTGGGAAGTGGTAGGGGAAGCGGCAGGTGCGCACGGGCTAATTCAGGACAGTAGGTGTCTATAAATCAAAATTTTTCAGATGCTTCGTATTACATTGTTTGTGTGGATGAATGTTGCATTTTATGTTGATCAGAAATACAGTAAAAAATGTGAAATATTTTTATAATTTAGTATATCTGTTTTCTATGTGAATATGTGTTAAACTTGTAATATATTTCTGTGATGCGCAGCTGTATTTTCAGCATCATACTTACTCAGTCTTCAGTGTCACATGATCTTCAGAAATCATTCAAATCATTCAAGAAACATTTCTGATTCATCATCAATGTTAAAAAACATAAATATGTTTGTGGAAACTGTGGTACGTTTTGTTTTTCAGGATTCACAGATGAACAGAAAGTTTCAAAAGAACTGCATTTGTTTGAATTCAGTGCATCCTTGACGGACAAAAACATTACTTTCTTGCATAACCTATTCTTATTAAAAATCTAAAATATAATATATATATTTAAATAATAAATTTATATCCCAGTCTGACTCTTCTGCACTTTTTATCACATTATAATAATCTCAAATACATATAATATTTTTCCTCCCTTTTAAAAAATGACCCAGCTGTTTGTTATGTATTTGTTTCTCCGTCTCTATCTCTTTTTCCTCATGCTCAGATGAGCTGAAGGAGTTTCTATCCAACACAACAATTTAACAGAGGACCCATCCACCATCAGTGCTTATTTTGGCTTCTTTTGGAAAGGCTTGTCTCTTATTTTGGCTTGTTTTGTCAGGGCAGGTTGCTTATTTCTCCAGTGAGATCTGGCAACGGCGTCATCCAGAAAAACAGATCTGTGTCGCATATGAAAAAGCTCAGATCTGGGTCACATTCAGCTGCGGCGCGAGCGTCCTTTATCTGGCGCTCAAGGTTAAACAGGCTCCTCGGCTCGAGTCCTCGGGGTCAGAGGTCGCAGCTGAGCGCCTGCGGGTGTAATCGTTACATAAATTCAGGGCGCGGCTCGTGTCTCATCTTCTGACTCAATCCGATGTGTCCTGGACAGACGCGCTCCAGGCAGGAATCTGACCGCGGGATGTTCAAGTACGACAAACACGCTGCGTCACAAAGACACGGAGCCTGAGGAGCAACACACAACTAGCTGAACACGGTTTATAACGAACAAACCCTTTCTGATGGAAATGACCCTTCAGTCTGACAGTCTTCAGATCAATTCTAATCTAATGAGTGATTTTGAGGAAGAGGAGACATGATCAGACCAACATCTGCACTGATATATATATAAATTTAAAGAAAATAATATTTTTATTCATCAAGGATGCATTAAATTAATCTAAAGTCACATTAAAGACATTTATAATGTTACAAAAGATTCTATTTCAAATAAATGCTGTTCTTTTGAACTTTCTATTCATCTTTGAATCATAAAAATAAAATGTTTCCACATAAATATTGTGCAGCACAACTGTTTTCAACATTGATAATAATCAGAAAATGTTTCTTGAGCTGCAAATCATCATATTAGACTGATTTCTGAAGATCATGTGACACTGAAGACTGGAGTAATGATGCTGAAAATACAGCTGCACATCACCAGAAATAAATTTACATTTTAACAGATATCCACATAGAGAAAACAGTTATTTTGCATTGTAATAATATTTTCACAATTTTACTGTATTTTTAATTAAATAAATGCAGCATTGGTGAGCAGAAGAGACTCAAAATTGTACCAAACCCGAAACTTTTGAATATAGTTTAAGTGGACACAAGAAACATTTATAAAAAAAAGAAGAAAAAAAAAAAAACATTCTGTAGGGTTTTTTATGATTAGCTTGACTAAATTCAAGATGCTATCATCAATTCAAACAGTGGAGGGAGGAAAAATAATCTGCTTCGTTGTCTTGTGCGGAAAAACTCGTATAGACAAACATTTTAATAAAAGATTTTGTGCTTTATTATAAATAAATTCAATTCAGTGAACACATTATAAACTCTTATTTGTCTCTACATACTGGTTTAAATCTGTAGAAATGGACACCGAATGAATCAGTCAGTGAATGGAGTCGTTTTGATGAACCGATTCAAATGACTCGAGCGGTGTCAACCGGAATGAATCAAAATCATCACCACTGATAAACTCCCATCAAAACTCATGTGACTGGATCTCCCGATGCAGTTAAATAGAGAAGTCAAGTTAGAAATCTGACTAGAAGCCAACATGACGAGCTTCTGTGATTTAAACTATTACTGAAGCTGGAGAAAGCTGTGTTCAGAATCAGTATCAGCGATTGCAGATATAAAAATCACACACAACTCTAATTGGTGGTAATAAAGCCGGAGGGTTTGATTTAGCTGATATCTGCAGCACGTCATACCGATCTCACGAGCCCCGGAGAGAAATGAGAGGAAGGACAGAAAAACAGAGAGGATGATGGGAGACACGTGTAATCAGAGCCCTATAACAAACAGGCTCTGTTTTTAAACAGCATTATGTGTTATGAATACAGCAAAACGGTGGATGAAAGAGTCTCAGTGCTGACCCCTGAACACAACACACACACACACCACACACACACACACACACACTCACACGGTCAGTCAGCTTGACTCTGTGTTTATAAAACGAGCCCAAAGGTGAAGAAAAAAGACGAGAGGCTGAGAGTTTAATTCTGTTTTACAGGAAAATTGAATTGGCTGCCGATGCCAACTGGCATGAGAGGCGACGCCCATAAAAAATACTCCATACATATTTAAGGGAATTAAACACTTTGAAAAATGACTTGCAGAAACAAAATCAAACTAAATTCTCCAAGGCAAAAAAATTTTTCTATTTGTTTTCCAGTAAAAAAATCCCTTTAAATGAGATCTAAATAATTAAAATAATAATAATTTCAAAAAATCAATTACAAATACAGAAAAGGTTGATGTCGTCGGTTAAAGATTTTTAAATGTTTTTGAAAGAAGTTTAGTTCTCTTCTGCCCACCAAGGCTGCATTTATTTTTAATCAAAAATACAGTATAAAAATTGTGAAATATTATTCACAATTTAGAACAGCTGTTTCTATGTGAATCTCTGTTGAAAGTGTAATTTATAGTTTTTTGTGATGCGCAGCTGTATTTTCAGCATCATTACTCCAGTCTTCAGTGGTCCACATGATCTTCAGAAATCATTATAATATGATGATTTGCTGCTCAAGAAAAATTTCTGATTATTATTCTGAATATTTTTGCGTTGGAACCGTGATTACATTGTATTTTTTTCAGGATTCCCAGACGAATAGAAAGTTCAACAAAGAACAGCATTTATTTGAAAATAGAATTATTTATATTATTATAAATTTTCCCCTTTACTGTCACTTTTTGATCAATTCAATGCCTCCTTGATGAATAAAAGTAGTTCTTTATTTTCAACAACAACAAAAATATTACTGACCCTAAACTTCTGTACAGAGCATATATTGTGACATTAGAATGACGTCTTTTGTCATTGATCGTTTAATCATCAGTGTTTGGAAACACGCAGGCTTTGTGTTCAAAAACCTAATGCATGTATGGAAGGCTGGACGGGGCCAAAAGGCTTTTTAAATGGAATGCGTGAAATTTGTTGACTTGGTTTTGTTCACGTTAATGCGACAACACGCACAGCAGCCAATACCAAATTACTGTCTTAGATAACAAAAAAAATAAAAGATGAAAATTGACTATATTTGCATATGTGATGTGATGGAAGTTGGGCTACATATACAAAAATAAATATATGGACGTATGCACACATCAGACATTATATTTGCTCATGAAAGGATGATGCATTGTGTGTGATGTCCGTCTTATGTCTTATGATTTTGTTGTTTAGTTTACAATATGGTGTCGCATCGCGATATACTGTGTTATTGCAACAATTATCGATATAGTGTTAATTTAATGTGTGACGATATACCACCTATTACCTAAGCGATAACACATACAATATTTACAAATGAACAGTTCTCTTATGATAAACACACATGTAAATACTCCATCGCCAGTACCTGGTTGAGCACCCAGGTGGCAGTATTGTGCTTTAACGCTGACACTGTCACACAATAAAAAGACCGCAGTGCTCGCAGCTTCTCCCCAAGGGAGAGCGTTGTTCGTCAGACGTAAGCTGCCATATTTTTACTACTCCTGGAATGGGAAACATTATGATTAACCTGTTAACCAGGGGTGTTTTATCTGTATATATATTTAAGTAAAGAGTGATTATTTTAATAAGTACCACATATTCTTTACTCGTCTAATTTTGTTTTTTTGAGCAATCAATACGGCCTATGCGGTAGTAACACTTTACTCTTTGTTCAAATCTATTAACAGTTACACAAATAAATGATCTTCAAAACTGAGCGACCACATTGTTACATTAAACTCTGTAAATGTTTAGTTGGTCGCAGTGCCATGCACTTAATGCCTCATCTACGTTCATTCGTCAGTTAAGGTTCATTAGTTAACATTAGTTAATTACAATAGTTAACATATATAAATAACATTAACAATAATGAACAATATTTCCACCCGCAGTTGTATTAATCTTAGTTCATGTTAATTTCAGCATTTAATTATGCATTATTAAAATAACGAGTTGTATTTGTAAACATTAATGCACTGTGAACTAACAATGAACAATGAATGACTTGATTTTTATTAACATTAACAAAGATTAATAAATTGTGTAATAAATGTATTGATCATTGTTCCATTCACTGTTAGTTAATACATTAATGTTAACAAATGACATCTTATTGTAAAGTGTTACCATTAATATTTATTCATCATACTGATGAACTTGACAGTATGTTCTCTCTTGTTATTTCATAGGAGCTTCAGAAAAGACGGAGAAAGCCAGAGTCCTTGTGCCCTGTGTTTATCAGTATCCTTATGTTGTTGGGTGAAAAAGGAAAACTCTATAAATAAAGTAAAAAAAATAATTTGACTCATACCCCAAGCCCCCCAAGGTTTCTCTATAGATATCACGATAGCATTCGATGAATTCTTATGACCACAATAACCATGATATGAAAAATCTATATATCGTAACAGCCATAGTTTACAATTTACATCGTAACATTAAGTAATTTACTCTAGTGCAGTAGATATCAGTAAGGCAATGCTGCAATCAAACTAAAGAAAAATTAATATGTGAGTATAAATCTAGAGGTTTTAAATCTGTTTGGCCAGAATGTGTGCACATTGGACAGACACATTTCGAATTTGTCGTCGTAAACATTGTAAAACTGCGCGTCTTTATGCGTACTAAAGAAACACAGCAAAAACTTTAACACTTAAACACAGCCAGAATCTGCATGTCTACACATACAAAAGAAATGTTTAAAATTGGCATGTTAATGCAGACAAACAGTGCATGCTGACACGGTCAAATTTTGAGAGACTTTTGGCCCCGTTGGCCTTCCATATGCAGGCAAATTCAGCCAGATTTTCCCCGTGTCGCAAGTTTGGTATCTGCTATTTTTTAACAAAGTGATATTACAGCAACCAAAGACTTGTTATGGTCTGAGTTTTTAACTAAAACACCGTCAAGGGAGCTGTCGTGTTTTTTTTTTGTATGTTTGGAAGTTTCCTTCGCAGTGTTAGATCTTCAAGGGTTGCCATGTCCACTTATTATAAGTGACATTATTAAGAGTTTTTAGGCTTGTTGTTCGGGGGCTCGGCTCCATAAAACGATACAGTATATGAAGTTATTAATGTAGTAAGGTGGTGGTGAGGATATTTTGGAATGTGGATTATTTCAGAATCGGCATCTCATAAAAGTGTAATATGTTCTTATGAGATCGGGTTGGTGTATCATATTAAACTCAATCCAGTAGTTTGGCATTAGCATGCAAATGTGAACATACATGCAAATTTATTGGTTAAAATAGGATTGCATTCTCTGTTTAAAAATACATGCTGCCTTAGATGTTGGCCACAGTGGCTCACATGCATGGCTTGAACATCCTCGGTTTTAATGCACATCTACGATGCTGGTGAACTGTTTGTTGTCTGTAATCAAGTGTATTTTGATGTGGATGTTAATGTGTCTTGAAGACAGACATCTATAGACACGAGTCACATGATACCCACAATGCACCCATTGACGTTTGTTCAAGCAGACAGTGTTGTTTTTGTAAAATAAAAGCCGTGTTTGCACACACAGAATGAACTCCCATTTCCCTGTTATTTTCAGAGTGGTACGACCCTTCTTTAGCTTTCTTAAGATGCTTCTTTGGGCATCTGCTAACCGAAACTTGTTTTTCCAGAAACACCTCCATTCATGGTAGATCCAACATGGCGGCTCTTTACAATATATATAATATATATATATATATATATAGAATATATATCATAATATATATACACACATACACAAACAGTTTTTACATCTCTTTTTACTACAAATATTTTTTTAAAGTTTGCCCATGCTGTTGTTCATCTAATACTAATAAATGCCAATTGAATAGAATTGTTTAAAAATATGCAATTGTTTTTTGATGGATTATATAAATATAATTATGGTATATAATAAAAAAACACGCTAGATGAGGCGTTCACAAATTCCTGAATTTAAACATTTATTTCACACATTTTCTTAAAATGCACTTGTATTATTTGTCCAATGCTCATAATCGAAAAAATATTGTCTAATTTTATTATTAAATGATCTTTCATATAATACATACAGTGGGTCTAGAAAAGAATCAGGACCATTTAAAAGAAAATGAAAGCAACAAAATGTGATTCTTTTAAAGGGTTCTGATTCTTTTCCAAAGCCACACTCGCAGAAGAAAAGGTACAAAAGCTGTGAGTGCGGCGGTATCTTTTCAAAAGGTACACTTTTGTACCTTTTAGGTGCTAATGTAGACTCTTAAGGTACAAAGGTGTGCCTTCTGAAAAACTACCGCCGCACTGACAGCTTTAGTACCTTTTTTTCTCTGAGTGCACTGTATGTAAAAGACATCAGACTCTAGCAAAACTAATCAAGGCGTGTTTTCCACACCATTTTCACTAAAGAAACGCAAGAAATTATTATTTCTATGCATCAATATAACTTTACAGCAACTGTCATAAAAGCAGACAGTTTAAAATGTTAATCAAAGCTACTCTACGAACATGTTTTTATGCTCTAATCCTTTAAAAGCTGTTTAAGGCTGTGACATCAAACAGAGCGACACACACTTCCCAGAATGCTTTGAGTCTGACGAGTAACAAGAGCGTAAGAAGAAAGATTAAAAATGGAGGAAGCATTCACAATAAGATCAATATTGAAAATATTCAAACTTAATTCCAATTTAAAAGACTAGGATTGATTGAAATATACTTTAAAATAAATACATATATATCTAAATAATAGAAATGCATATTTATTATTGCTAAATGAGGCATGCATGAATTACTGAATTTATTTTACATTAAAAATTCAGCAGTATTGGTGGAAGCCATTAAACAAATATTAAAAATATACCGGTTGTTATGTTTCTTCTATGTTAATTTGAAGATTGAACACGAATTTATTGCAATATAAAAGTATATTTAAAAACTTTAATGTTCGGTGGGCCTTAATCCTGATTTTTTTCAGGAAAAAAATGTGCAATGTAATTTCTTAATTTTAAACATCGATTGACAGCACTATTGAAAAAAAAATTGGTTAAATACTACTAAATGAAAAATATTAATTTTCACTATATATACTACTAATATATATATATATATATATATATAATAGATTATTATATCTATATATATATTATTATTATTACAAAGTAAAAAAAAGGAACATGCATATAATAATAAATTGGTAAAAATGTATTTCTAATAATGCAAATTGTGCTAAATGAAATTTATTTATTAATTTATTAACAACTTATTTCACACAATATTATCTCATAATAATATATGTATAATTTAAAAAAAATGGAATCATGGATAAATCATTCATTGAAATCAATAACTATGCATTAATTTTATTCCAGTTTTAAAGACATGAATGTGTTTAAAGTCTCGAGATCTGAATTTAATAAATGATTGCAGGTGTTATTCTGCATCTGTGTCTTATTTTCTAACTTGACTAGTCTCCACGCACTGCTTTAGTGCTGTGTCTGTTTTTCAAGAGGCAAACACAGCATCTTTTAGTTCCTCAGTGACATTCTGTCCTGTTAATATGAGAAATATTGCGTTGAGATGAGCGTTTGGCGTCTGTCCATCTTCTGAGTGGCATCTGAGTCTGTGTTTGTGCACGAGCGCCTCTGGAACACGCGACAGACTGTGAAGAACGAAAACAGAAGGATATGAGACAAGAAGGACTAAATCATGTGATGAAAGTTAACCAGATGGATCCGAGCTTCATACTGTACTCAGAAATCATTATTACCTCAAGTTTGAAACTTAACAACATGATAAAGTGATTAAAACTCTCCCTTCCAGATTAATCTGAGACTTCAATAATTTTTTGAGCCCCGCTGAGCAACTCGGGCGATCACCGTAGATATCACGTTTTTGCTTCGCAGGACTGTGAACTCGGTAGAATCCGTATGTACCCCCAACAATCTCGAGCTCTATGGCATACATGTCTGCATTGGGCGCCTGATTGCGTGTCACGGCAGCAGTTGAGAATGCGTATCTTGCCTATTTACAATAGTTTAGATATTAACAGTTGGTTAGATATCCGTTTTGCTTATATGTTATAATTTGAAAAACGTAGCAATTCAATGGGCATGTATACCGTAAAATTGCTAATGTTAGATTAAATTGTGTCATGAGCGAAATCATGAGTTTTGGTCTTCTAAATAGTACAATATGATTTGAATAGTGTAATTGAAAATTGTGGACTTTAACATACTTTATGATATTCTATGTCTAGAAAAAGTAGAGAAGAGGAGAAATTTTATATAATTTAATTTGATAAATTGTTGTATATTACATCTTTTAAGATTGCATTGGATATTGATTTGTGAATTTGATTATGATAGTGACACGAACATATTATAAATATTGAGGTTTGTAAATAGTTTTTAAAAATTAATTTTTGGTTATAATGTGATAATGTATTGTGTATATATATATAATATATATATATACTTTTATCAATATTTTGTATATTGCACTTTTATTATTTAATATTCTAAATGATATCTATCCTTTTTCTTTATATTAATACATCTTAAAATACATATTCGTATATATATATTTATTAATCTTTTATATTGTGTATTTTAATAAAATTTTTGTTATAATTCCGTAGATATAATATATTATATATTATCTAAAAGTATATTATATATATTACTAATATATATAAATCGTATATATAGAAAGATATAAAAGTTATACATATATGTCTATATGTACACATTATAAATATATTTCAATTCTATCATACAATCTATAATATAATATTTATATTATATATACATATCTATACACCTTTTATATTGTTAATAATTATTTCTATAATACGACCTTTTATATTTCCTATCAATTATTTAATTACATATATATGCTTATCAATAGTTACGATCCGTATTTATGATTCATCATGAAACAGGATTTCTTCCTCGTGTGACGACTTCAGCGTCCAGTGAGCACTTCATCCCCAGGGCAGCATGTCCGGCTGTGATTTCTCCTGAGGATTTCATCAGTGTTGTTTGTATTAACAAATCACTGGTGACTAGAGCGATGCTAATCAGTTTCTCTGGAATGATTTATTCTGCATTCGATTCTGACCGTTAGCCTCGGTTTGTCAACCAGGTGGAGTGCATACTAGAGGCGCTAATATAGTATATCTAATCCGGCATCCTAATTCATTCCTGGAACCAAGCATGCATTCGAATGAGCTTACACATCAGAGGCACCAGAGTCTGCGACTCCACAGATCTCAAGTGTTGTGAATGGGTGTGATGTGTGTGTCTGTGTGTGCTGTGTACGTGACATAGCCCATGTGGTTGTCCAGCGTGTGTCTCCGCTTTCCATTAGACCTTGCACTGTTGATGGCGGTCAAGCGGTCTTCTGGGATCTCGCCGCCTTCATATTTGCGTGCCGTGCGTTTATTTATATGTCATATGCAGTCTTCCGTTCATCATCGCCGTTTGGCAGAGCCTACCTGTTGTGAAGGTGCCACTTATAGAATGAATTCTCTCCAAACCCTTTCCTCAGCATTCTTTCCTTCATAAGAAATTAAACCTAATTTCGTGTACCTCGGTCAAACTGCTCCGGGCGCTCCCCATCTCTCTTTTTGATCAGCCTCCGTGACCCTGTGTGTTGCGCTTGTCATTCTGACCACTCTCTCTCTGACGACGGTGCTGAGAAACCCCTCCTCTTCTTCCTTTTCACAATCTTTTTTGCAGATCCTGGTCAGTCACAGAACTATAGTTCCCTCTTTTTTACCACCCCCCAGATCTCCCACAATCTGCTCTCCCCTTCGACAGTTACTCACAGTAGCAGCTTGGTTTTAGCCCCTCTCAAACCCCAAAATAAAAATAAATGCAGAGAAAAACTCAAAAGTATTTTTGTTTTTTTTTATTTTTACATAGTTCTGATTACAAATGCCCCCTCTAAGCATTAATCTTAACTTATATTAATTTATCTTGGATGGGCTTAAAAAAGACCCCCAATCTCGTGGTTATTTTAAGCTTGAATCATCTCTGATGGTAATCACAATCTTCAAATGTTAATTCTACAAACCTTCAGGAAAGCTAGATTAATGCATCATTTTTCCATTATGATATATCGTAAATTATTTGTATTAACACATGTTGTCCTTTTAGTTATGTCAGGTCACTATAAAAAATACATACACGCGGAGCATTATATGTTCTATATTGTTTACGACGATATATAATAAAATAGTAGCAAAATATACAATATAATTTTAATCTATTATATAAACTATATAATATAGAACTTCAGTATATATGATATTCTAGGGTACTACCATGTCAAATATTTTTAAGTAATAAATATTTATGTGTGTGTATTTATACAATATAACAACGGAATAAATATACCCATGTACGACATACTTTAATATGTTTATGTAATACAAAAGCTTTTATTATTTGTTTGTTGGATTAAATCGTGATTATGTCATTATTGACAGCCCTAATATATACTAATCTATTAATAGATCATCTATATATACTATATCATATTACCATAGTCAGCTATGATATATAGTATTACTATAGGATCTAGTTAAATATATTGTACAGGACACTTTTAATGAAATAAAATATGTAGAATCCTTATTCCAGCTCATTTGACGCTAGTGCACTACTCTTTCAATATTACGAACTGTGAATGTAAAGTGTGAGGATGCAATTGTTGTAAAATCAATTAATAGAATATTAAAATAATAACATTAATTTGACACTATAGTTTGTATACTAATTACTATGCTGTAAGCTTTGGTGGTCACACTGTTAATCTTTAGCTTATTCTCAAATATCCCATTTTCCGCAAACAAATGATAACAAGATTTTTTTATGTTTTATCCAAAAACTATTTATACTTTAAGATTTTAGATTGGATAACATTTTAAATCTTGCGCTGAGTTTAAGCATCTTAGATGTGAGAAGACGCAGTGTTTTAAGAAGAAGGAGATATAATGCGGGATGATATTCATGGTCCATAACATTTTTTGCCAATTAAAAATTATATTCCTACAAGGATCTATGAGCGAGATAGAAGCTGATAATGTATTATAAAACTATAATACAAAAGGGTAACACAAAATTGTGCTCTATTTTTTGAAAGCTGTAATCCATTGTTTTTTTTTCTATCACTTTGCAAACATATTTATACTTATCTCTGAAAATATTTTTAGCATAAAAATGTACCCTAGTTTGGGCAGCGGAAACTGAATCAAATAATGGACTCCAAAACAGAGCTATTGCAACCATGCCTCCCGGTGGTATTTGCATCAAGATGGCCAGCCTCCTTCCAGTGCAAGATTCACACGCACTGAGGGCTGCATTGCCCTTGTGGTGATAGTCGCATGGCCATTGCAGTTATGCGCTACACATGTACATTTATGCACTTTTTTAGATGATTTTATCATCCAACGTATGTATTTTATCAGTTTGAGTGCATCTCCCTTGGAAAATGCCTCACCAGACAATTGCAGCAGCGCTCACCGACAGGATAACATTGCACTGCCCAACGAACACCGAGAGTTCCACGATTTAGCTTGAGATGAAGAACATAACGAGGACCACTGAGCCGTCGGATTCCTGCATACACAGAGGCGAATACTCTTGTGCCCCTGTTTGCAACGATAACAGGCATTTGCTCTCACTCTTCCGGCTCTCTTTGTTTCCCACGTAACATCCTCGAGGAGACTCTAATAGCGAAAGCCAGCTGTGCGTGAGTGCGGACCCGCTTCGCATCCTTACAGCCAGAGTCCTGTGCTCTGACTTGGACTGCAGGCTGCAGCGGGCTGCGGCTTCTGATTAGGCTGTGTGAAATTGGTCCTCTCGTCTTTATGAAAACGTGCACAGGAGGGTGTTGCTTATGTATTGGGGTCAGTTTTAGGTGGCGGGAATCGACTAGCAAATCAAATCAGTCCAGACATAAACGCGTAGCGCGTCCGTTTCTAGTAGAGTCTTCCCACAAAGATTTTAGACAGACTCAACTAAAGGAAAAAAACTGTTCTGTAACCCCGTCTAACTTTGTATCTCTTTCTTGAACTTTTCTGCCGAAGCTAAGATCGATATTTTCATTTTTATAGCAATAAACAGCAATATTTTTTTTTTCAGGAAATTAATACTTTTATTCATCGAGGCTGCATTAAATTGATCAAAAGTGACAGTAAAGAATTTTCAATGTTAGGAGAGATTTCTATTGTGTTTAAAATGCTGTTCTGTTTAACTTTCTATTCATCTGGAATCCTGAAAAATGAAAATTGTAGCACAGTTTCCACAAAAGATATAAATGTTGCAACATTGATAAAAGTACGAAATGTTTTCTCCGAGCAGACGATCATATATTAGAGATATTTCTGAATATCATGTGACCACTGAAGACTGGAGTAATGTACTGAACATACAGCTGCCCATCAACAGAAATAAATTACAGTTTAACAGATCACACAGAAAACAGTTCTTGTACATTTACACAAAACTATTTCACAATTTTTACTGTATTTTTGATTAAATAAATGCAGAGTTCGGTGAGCAGAAGAGACCCTTCTGTACCAGCCCCAAACTTGTTTTTATATGATTAGTTTGATTAAATTCATGATCATCGATTCAAACAGTGGAGGAAAAATAAATCTGCTTCGTTGTCATGTGAGGAAAACTCTTATAGACAAACATTTTAATAAAGATTTTGTGCTTTATTATAAATAAATTCAATTCAATGAACACATTACAAACTCTTATTTGTCTCTTTATACTTATTTAAATCTGTAGAAATGGTCACCGAATGAATCAGTGAATGAGTCGTTTTGATGAACCGATTCAAATGACTCGATTCACCGGAATGAATCAATCTGCATCACCACTGATAAACTCCATCAAACTCATGTGACTGGGTCCCGTTTAATTCATGAATCACTGGGTCATGCTGATCCTTCATTAAAATATTTTTAATATAAGAAATACTTTTTTTTTTTTTTTGCTAACATCATCTACATGCTTCATTCTTATTGTGAACCAAAACTGCAACTAAAACTAAAAATAATTTTCATTCATTGAAATAAAGGTGAAATATATATATTTTTTATATATAAAAAAATACAGCTAACTAACAATAAAACACAATAAAAACATTTAGTGAGTTAGCTGTATTTTTTGTTATTTTTTTAAATCCTAATTAAAATAACCCAAATGCAGTTTGACTGAGATTAATTGGAATTCACAATGAAAAAACATGATTTTTGAAAATTGGAATGCACAATGAAAAAACATTTTGCAAATAACCCCTTCATATATATATATATATATATTTGGACTAAAAAACTTAAAATTTGATAAAATGAAACAAAATTGACAAATGTGGCTGCCTGGCAACTAACTGAAATAAAATAAGTCACTAAAATGAAAATAAAAAGTAAAACCTAAAAGCTAAAAATGGAAAAAAACTAATAAAAGGAATACTGAAGCTTACAACTTGCAATTGAAAATAGAAAACTGAATATTCTTAAAATGGAAAGAAGTAATTCAAATTATTAATATAGATGAGTATTATAAAAATAATACTTCAACACGGATGTGGCTGGGCAGAAAATTAATAAACATGGGAAGAAACACGTAAATAATAATAATCAAACAAACAATAAGATCATTTTTGATTATTTCGATCCAATTTACGCATTCTGATGGACTGAAAATCATAACTGTTAAGGGACATAAAAAAAATTAAATTACAAAATAAAATGGAAAATTTAAAACTACAGGACATCTTTACCAAAAAGTCACATTGCCAATTATCTGTAAGTTATCTGGCTAAATTCTTCACCTTTAATTTACCTTCCATACATTCTGCTCATTTACGGATTCAATTAAAGATATAAATTAAAAAAACCATACCAAAATGTACTTGTTTTAAGTGCTTGGTATTGAAATTATATTGATTAGTATATAAAAGTGTCACATTTATAACATGTCTCATGTGTTATCTGTTGCACTCTGTTTGCTTCTGTCAGAGTTTTATTTAGTTTGCAGGTTGACAATTAAAAGCGGCAGAAGATAAAAATCTGTCAGGACACACAGGGGTTA
>NC_056614.1:25760371-25837871 GCF_018340385.1 Cyprinus carpio
TACAAAGTGACCAATGTGTGTGTGTGTGTATATATATATATATACATATGATGTGGGGTATATTTAGAAAGTAAAAGCCAAAAAAAAACACTGTATGTGTCAAATGATTGATTTTTTCTTTCATGCCAAAAATCATTAGGATATTAAGTAAAGATCATATTCTGTGAAGATATTTTTAAAAATTTCCCTACTTCGTAAATATATCAAAACTTAATTTTTGATTAGTAATATGCATTGCTAAGAACTTCATTTGGACAACTTTAAAGGTGATTTTCTTAATATTTAGATTGTTTTGCACCCTCAGATTCCAGATTTTCAAATAGTTGTATCTCGGGCCAAATATTGTCTTATTTATTCAGCTTTCAGATGATGTATAAATCTCAGTTTCTGAAAATTGACACTTAGGACTGGTTTTGTGGTCCAGGGTCACACATACACAGATTACTACACACACACACACACAGACACAGACAGGGAAATGTTAACCTCTCACCCCCCTCATTTGTTTCCTCACTAGAAGTATGTAATGTATGCAAAAATACCAACCAGATCATTTTAATTTAGGGTTTGCTCAAAGAATGTATCTTTTTATCAACCGGTACTTCAAGATCAAGAATGTTCACTGATAAAACCTTGGGGCATTTGTGGCCTAATGGTTAGAGAGTTGGGCTTGCAACCCTAAGGTCGTGGGTTTGAGTCTCAGTACCAACAGGGATTGTAGGAGAGTATGGGACACCATACTGGGCAACTGTTGGTTATGGGAGGGATTGTAGGAGAGTATGGGACACCATTTTCCTGATCTCCGGCCAGGACTTTCTAAATGAAGATCCTGGTCCCTGGGCAAACAATGCGAATGCAAGAAAGAGGTGTTGTGCTTATCCAAGAGTCCAACAGGCTCTCATCAGCAGCGCTGTCATTTAACCTTTTTTAAAAGATTTTATTTTTGCCGTTTTATGCTTTTATTTCAACAAGACAGTAAGTGGACGGGAAGTGAAGTGGGAGAGAGAGAATTAAGGGGGACAGGATCAGGAAAGGCCCACGAGCCAGTAGGACTCGACTCGGGACGGTCAAACAACATTGTTCCCAGGTTATCAAGCTTCTAACCCATCTCATAGTTTACTGATGGTCTTATTAATTCTTGTGCTGTTATGTTCTTAACATAGATTTTCAATTTCTGTGGAACACACCCCAAAACATAGTCCAATCTCAGCAAAAATTTGGTTTGTTTCCTCATTCCTCATGAAGGGAGCTGACTGGGAGTAGCAGAAGATTTCAAATGATTTTTTTAGTTAATACACACCCATTTATATATATATATATATATATATATATATATATATATATATATATATATATGTGTGTGTGTGTGTGTGTGTGTGTGTGTGTGTGTGTGTGTGTATGGTCTGTTCAAACAAAAATAAAAAATAAAAAAAATTCAAATTATAGGTCTATAGTCCATATATATAATCCATATACATACATAAGTAAAAGTACATTGTATTTGCTTGTTTTTATTCAATTCAGGAAGGTGCTGTAAATTTTAATATATATATTTTTTTAAATTTATATTGATATGATATTGTATGTTCGATTGTAATTGTAAGATACTATGATACATTGTACATGCAGCTTGTTTTATTGTGCATTGATAGTTTTATTTGCTTTACGATTTGAAATTATAGTAACGCTTAATAGAACCGCTTGAGATGCGCTGAATCTAAAACAAGGGAAAAGAGC
The DNA here is from genome assembly GCF_018340385.1 of Cyprinus carpio. NCBI lineage: Eukaryota > Metazoa > Chordata > Actinopteri > Cypriniformes > Cyprinidae > Cyprinus > Cyprinus carpio. Next base: position 25,762,109 of record NC_056614.1, read on the forward strand.
GCGGCAGTCACGTGCGAGGAAAGGAGGCAAGATTGAACCACAGCCTGGGCTGAGAAGAATCGGGTTATAAATACAGCGGAGGAGTCGATGTTCGGTTCTCTTGATCCAGGTGAGCTTCACACAGGTGTGTTCCCTGATGTCTCGATGTTCTCGGCGACGCCGCTGGTCTATTTTTTTTCTTTCACAGTTATTGCCGCCAAAAAGATTGTTACAGGAGGCAGCATAGTAGGTGCCGATAGGAGGAGTTTTGTTTAAAAGACGTCGAAGATCTGAGCAAACCTGTATCTTTCTTGGAGTTGTTAAGAGTTTCATCACGATTTTAATTCGCGTCATCCAGCGAAATTTACTAGTAGCTCGCTGCTCACCCTGAAACTGACGCAACTAGCGCCATCTAGCGCCTGAATAACTTATTTTCATAAAATTGACGTTGGAGGGCTGTTTTAATAATGCTTCTATCAGATATTTGCATTTCAGTGCGTTGTTGCCACCTATACAGACTCCAGTCAACTGTTCATCACCCAGAAAGACTTTTTTTTAATGCAGCTGTAGAAACAATACACATTATTTATTTGTTACATGTTCAGCTCTTGGTTCAAAACAACTGTGCAAAATAATGTGGCAGAGATCCACTGAGGTGTAAAACTGACTGTAAAATAGAGTGCAAATGTAATCTCCCTCACAGATTGATCCTGGTAGGCTATATGGTTTTTAGAATGAAAAAGCATTGGGGAATACTGGCTGTCAAATTCATTTGCTATTTTATTGGTCTCTTTAAAACTAAGAAACCACACTACATCTAGCAGCAGATCGATAGGCTACCCCACTTGAACTTTCACCTATAACCACCTCTTCTCTCCTGTACCCGCCCACTCGGGAGTTCACGAAAGGAGCGAGCACCCCCGGAATTATGCAACTTATAACCGTTCGCATCTACGATCTTGGTGGTTACCATCCCAGAGAGAGATAAATAAAAAAAAAAACAGTATAAAAGTTTAAAGGTGTAATTGTATTTTTACTGAAGTGAATGTCCTCCGGCATAAAAGTGGGAAATGGTTTGTGAAACCATGGTGCTAGTATGTTAAAATTACACTTGTGTAATTTGGTTTTTCATACCCCAATTGGTTTTCTGATTGGGCTAGCAATAAAAAAAGGTCAGTCAGTGCAGCACCACATTGAGTTCTTCTTCCCGGCTTATTGCACTTAATAACTCTATCAAGTGGCACTCCACTGCCTTATGTTTCTCATTCATGGCTGTTTCCTAAGCGCACTCAACGGTGTATCACATTTAAGCACGACTACTTTTAACGCTTCAGTATATACCGAAGTTTCAGTACTGCAGGAACACCCGATATGAGCAAAATCTCTAATGGAGAGACACGTTAGTTGGCTTGGTTTGGTTGGTAACATATCTACCGTCCTAAACGCCCGCCGCAGCATTAACCCACAGATAACAGTTGTGATGTCCCCCCCCCAAGTGATGTTTTTCAAGTTGATACTAAGAGATATAAAAACAACAGGCAATCCCGATTGAGAAAGAGCCTCTAGGTATTTGTAACAGGATTCAACGCTCCAAAAAACTCCGTTGGTCACCGAAAATAAGCTCAAAATGTGTTAAGAATTCACAGACCAGAGCTATCATATCTAGGATTCAACGTATGCGAATGTATGATGTCACAACTTTTTTTTTATTTTTACAGCATATAGCTTTATGAGTAATACTACTAAATTAAATGTCAGTCATTTTATTATTGCTTGGCCAAAATGCGGCAACGTGCTCTTGGTGAAACTGAACATTGAAATATAACACTAGAATAATATACTAAATATAGCACTTGTATATTATTGCTCTTTTGTGGTTGGATTGCTTCTATTGTCCTCATTTGTACTGTCACTTTGAATAAAAGCCGTATGTTGCTAAATGTGATCAAAATTTAGAATATACTGTAAAATAACCATAAAACTAAATTGACGTTTAAAATCCAAAAACCAACCAATTGCATCAAAAAACACAAATAAAAAAGAAATCTCTCTTCATATAAACAAAATAAGGCTGTTTACTCGTGTCGCTTCCATTGTAAGTTTTAAGACAATTAGAAGGTTACCCACTGCATTTTTATCTCGATCCAAACAAAAGAGCTGCATGAGGCAACATGAGCAGTTTAATCTAACTTAGGACTGTATATCTTTCGAACTTCTGCAAAGCCAAAACAGGAAGTTTTCACGGTTTGTGAGAAAACTTTACATAAAAAATATTTGCGGATTGAACAGAAACAGTAGACGAGGGAACGAACCCTGGAACGAGACGCAGATTCAACTCTCTGAGCCCCGCGCCGTGCGAGAGCTTAAAGCCTAAGATTTCCTTGAGGGCTACGCCTGTAAACAAAAGCACGTATTGACAACTGCAGCCGGGGCGGCACTGAAAGCGGTTCCGGGTTAGCGGTAAAAAGAGAGCACGGAGGAAACACGGCAAGCAGGGTGGGCTCTGAGAGAGGAGTTTTCGCTCTATATAGCGTTTCCTGGTTACCACTGGTAACAAACCGCAGCAGCATCACTCATCATAGTCCTGCACACCACTTGGTTACCGCTGTAAACAACTTATTAACTTTAATATGCCTTATACAGAGGCAAGATGAAAAGAAAAAATCCCATCTAAACTTTTCTAAAGACAGTAAGTTCCCGTCAGACATACATTCATATAAACTCCTAACCCTAATTGAATAGCAAATTGTTTAGCATCTCAACCCCGATTTGATCGCAAATTGATTGCAATCAATTTTTACAACTGGATATGGACTCGTTACATCCCTATTGAGGCATCGTGGAGGTAGACTACAGTGCACACTAACGGTGTTATGACTTGGTATTTTGACCTAAATGTGAACCATTAGAAGTGTCTAAATTGTTAGCCAACCAAGTGTCGTAAGACGGTCTCTTGGTGCAACAACAGACTGGTGCATCATATTATTTTATACATTATGAACAATGAGCTTCGTAAGGCAAGAACTTCTCATTTCTGAAACCAACCTTATTCTATCTTGAAGAGGCTACAGTGCATATTCCCAATAATGCGAGCGTTTGCGTTGCATGTAGTTTGAAACTTTCGATATGATCTGGCACATTTCATCGGGGCCGGCCCGAGATGTTGCAACTTATTGGATGCTGGTGTCTTTCCAAGAGAACTGAACCCATCTTTATAAGCGATAGAGTAGCACAGCTGCCTCGGTGTACATTGAATGTTCTTGTTTCTTACGTGTGAAGTGGTGTAACTTCTCTAAATACACCAGGAGCTCAGAAGGTAACGCCAAAGGAGAGAGAGAATCTTTCCTTCGAAATCTTTGAAATGAGTGAAAAAAAAAGCATGCACATTCCATGCAGGACCTCCATAAGTGGTTTTACCTCACATATCGGTCTAAAAAGACGTATATATCGACATATGTATTTTTTTTGTTCCGAAGATCTTGCGATTAGCATAAAACCACAGCTGAATTGTGCCTAGCTGTTCCCCATGTAAAACTGGTACTTCAATATCACACCATTGTGGCAAATATGCACTTCCCTCTTCTGGAAATGACGCATTGTCGTCATTTTCGAGACCCACTTCCTAAAAGTAAGTTACGACATACCCCACCATCTGTTCTGTTATCTGAGTTCGTTAATGCAACAGCATAACGATACACACACACTGGCATTAACTGTGTGTTTTTGGGGGATGGAGATAGAGGAAAGTGGTGTATTCTGTAAACTGGTCAGTTATTAAGAACATTGTTGGCATCATCAGTAGCCTCTATTAATATTTTGAGGGTTGTCATAAGAATTGTTGCTGCGACAGTGTTCTTGTTAGGGGCAATCCTCGTACTCATGTGTTAGTTAATAGTAGTAATAGGCCTGAGAAGCCATTGTGATAAATCTAATTATCAGTTTAGTGAAGCATATATGCAATTAAATCTACTTATATCTAGATTGCCATCAGATTGTATGATAGCTGGAGAAGCCTGATCAAGTGCGCAATCTGATTTAATGTGAATTGAAATGTGGCCTTTATAGGTTTGACCCTCCAAGAATGATATATTGCCGGAGTTGGATTGGAAGGTGAAAACCTATGTACATTGGTATATTCGAATAGGAGGTGTACCTCTAACAACCAGTTTCTAGCACTTCTGTTTGAACAGTGGCTGGCTTTTTCAACCAAAGCAGCAGCATGAGACTTTGTAGATGTGATGAAAAAATAAAAAAAAGCTACATTAACAAACCAGTGAAAAATGTTTAATCAATAATTGGGTTTTTCTATGGTAAATATATAATGAAATGTAAATTTATTGCAGTCGTGCTGTGATCAAAATCTGAATTTTTCAGGCATGGCATTACTCCCTCCCAGCTGTCCTGGTGCCAGTGTCACAATGAATCTTCAGGAATCATATATAATATGCTGATTTAGCTCACCGAAGATATGTTTGATTATTATCAATGTTTGAAAACAGTTGTGCACCATTATTTTTTGCCTGTAAAAAACAGCTTGCGTACCGCTAACTATGCACAGGATGAAAGCTAAGTTCTGCTTAATAAGAACATGCATTTAGTTGAAGTAGACAAACTGTGTTTGTACCATTTATAATGTAAATCAGTCCACTTTTGATCAATTTAATGTATCTTCAATGAATAAAAGTACCTCATTTTTTAAAAAAAAAACTAAAATTCTTAATGACTCGCCCAAGCATTTTAAGTAACAATTGGTGGATGCCTGTTGGAACTTATTTTAACGAGTCAATATATGAATGTTTTCGTAGCGGAAACAGACTGTACAGCTATAAGACAACTGTAAATCAGCAAAATTTACTCAAAAAAAAAATTAATATATAGGATTGGCCAGTCATAATTGTAACATAAATAGGGAAAGAAGACATCGTGGGTGTAGTTGAAAATGCATCTCGACTTTTACAACATCCTGCTACCAGGCAAAGGGATCGAGAGTTGTTTAGTTTTTTTACCAATGCCCACAATGCACATCATCCCTACTGGGCTATCTTCTCAATGAAGGAATTTAAACTCATGTTGCTGCAAACAAATGCACTGTTGAGTTGGTTTTTTTAATCTCATATTTAGCAGGGTTAAACTATTTAACGACATTTACATAATATCCATAAACCACTCCCGACCAGATCGAACCGGAAGATACATTGTACTCCAATAGCTAGCAAAACTCTCAGTTGACCCAACAGCAGTTGATTTAGAGCAGAAAGCAGGCACTTGTTTATCAACAGTAGTCAAGTCTTGTGCTAAATCATTTTAGCAGAATGGTTTGGCAATTTATTTCATATTCAGAGTCCTGCGGCCAACAGGGAAAAAAAAAACAATCTCTGCACTCCCACAGGTAAAATTCTCTTCTAATAGAGTGTTTTACCCTCAGACTTGGATAATGTCGAAGGAGTGCACTTGTCTGCTAACTAGTGCCAGTTAAAGAAAGATATCCAACGGGCATTGCCAATGGCCCCACGTCTACACATGCGCCCCCAGCCCCCCCCAATATAGTTGTTCAACGGGCCTGTACTTTTTAGAAGATGACAAGCAACGCCCTCCATAATGACAATTAAACGCATGAGGATTACGGGGAGAAATGAGATAAAAAGAAACAGGAACGAGACGTCTCTTTTAAGATACCTCTTATTTTGGATTACAAATACAAAATAAGACACAATTTAAAGGTTAAGTGTTAATGTTTTTGCTCGATAATCACTTTTCTACTATCCAAGTTTAAATATATACCTTATTTGGAGAAGCTGTTGTGACTCTAAGCTGTTTTTCTTTAAAGTAAGATGTTTCTTCAAAAGAACAAAACAAAGTGATAGTAACATCATATAAACTGTGTGGCTACAAACGCAGCTAACTGTATACTTTATGCATAGGTTGTGTTGGTGTAGGAAATAATATAGGATAAGCATATACCAGTTTGCTGATATTCAACGACTCGCAATATAACCAACGGTCCTTTTTTGGCTAAAAATATAAATAAATGCAAGCGAAAGGACACCGAAAATGTTACAAATTATCGTTTTACTAGTCACCGTTAAAAATAAGGTATATTTTTGCAATTGTTAGTTGATTTCCTTGTTAAATGTAAAACTGTGGCTCTTTCAAAATGTTGGCGGTTATTTTATTTGAAGCTTATCCGACCAGCCACAGCATAACAATATTTGCTCTTGCACAGCCAATGGAAGGCGAGGGGAAGTGTTTAGGAAACCTGTCACAGAAAACATGCGTATGCTTGCAAGGAATTTCAATAGGAGGTTAACTTAAGCCACTGTAAAGCCTGAGCTATGAAATAATAGCCTGAAACAATTTTTTTTCTTTTTTTATTTTTAAATGGCATAGTAAATTAGTATTTTAGACCAAAATCTTAATAAAAATTTGCATGTGTGTTTTATATTTTGATACATCAGGGTTTTATGGCTCATATAGTCTGATATAGGGAAAATATAGAGGACAAAAACGGTTCAAAATGAGCAAAAAATATGCAATTTGGTTCAGATACTGACATGGACAAAAAGTGATAAAATTCTGATGTTTGTAATGTGATCTTTATAACAGTATAGCAGATACCCAATAGAAAGCCTGATGATCATATTCAAGACTCGAGAATGAATTTTCAAAAAATTATGTCTGATAATCAAGTAAATTTAAGTTGCTTCAATCCAGTCTTCACCTGGAAAAATAAAAGTTATTCTTGTATTTACTTTATAAAAATTAGTGGTCGGACCGATATATCGGCCCATATTTGGCATTTTTCAAATATCGGCACCAGCCAATAAGTTTTTCTGCTTGGTCGATGTGTTCGAGGCTCGAGACTTTTATTTTGACAGCATTTGAGACGTTGGCAGCGCCTGAGTGCACACCGCTCACATTCTCCCTCTTGTTCGCCGTCTTAGTTAACACTAAAAATCAGTAAATATTTCACAGCAAAAAGACAGATGAAACACGAGCTGATGGTGAACATTTGTACAATTACACTAAAAGACCTTTTAGTTGCTAAAAAAATAAGTATAAACTATCAATCAGACAACAATAAATTAGGTTTTGGTTCATTTAGAGGCTTTAGAAAGTCATGTATCAAATATGATACAGTAGATTTATAATGTGAATATTTTTAACTTGACCATGAGAAAGTTGGCAATTGTTTGGGACTTGGGCTTTATTTGTCTAAAGGTCCAGGTGGCACAATGGTGTTAAGTGCAAAACTAGCTGAACGCTTCGTAGATGGCTGCAAATTGCTTAAAGTGGAGGCAAATGAGGGAAAATCCACATGTAAGTAAGCAGAGGTTTTGTCGATGTGAATTAATGTGTGTGTACCACTACACCCTGTGAGAGGATTTGAGAGCCCTTTATCACCTTCCCAACTGTTGAGGAAAAATAATGCCCTTTCTGTTATTCTCATCATGGCTGTGGTGAGCGAGTCTAAGGGGATATCCTGTTGAGAGCCCAGCGCATTTATCGCCCACGCGCGTTTGGGGGTGACTCGAGATTTACAAAATGTTCCACTGGCTTTCACTTACCTCTTTACAATATTACAAATATAGAGTAATGGGCCTTACATCCTCTGTTATTTCACAAAACATGAGGCTCTCAAACGGTGCCAGCTTTGGCCGCAAAGGTAAACCGAAGGCCCTTCGTGACATCAGCAGGGTGTTCTCGTTTAGTAACGGAGCTGAGGGACATGGATGCACGGAGAGGTGATAAACAACGAGTTCCATACTCCAAATCTTTTTAAAACAGCTTTAATGAGATGATTTTGGGTTTAGATGGGCATAGTCTGTTACTGCTTGATCGCTTTACATAAGTCTAGCTGATATCAATATTCATAAAATATTTAAAGTTTATAGTTCACTCAAAAAAAGTAAAATTCTGTCATTGTTTACTCACTCTCCTCTTGTATGAGTTTCTTTCTCTCCGGAACACAAAAGAAGATATTTTGAAGAATGTTTGTAAGCTTGAACAGCTTACGGTAGCCATTGACTTCCATAGCTTTTTTTTCTTTCTCCATATTATGCAGTCGGGTGGCTACCAGCAACTGTTTGGTTACTAACATTTTTCATAATATCTTATTGTAGTGTACACCCAGCTGAAAGAGAAATGCAGACATGTTTGAAAAATGATGACAGAATTGCACTTTTTGGGTGAACTATCCCTTTAAATGCTTTTGGCTGACTTCTATCAAATTAAGCAGGTGTATTAATGAACTTTTTTTTATTTGGGTCTATATTGATCTTATATAAGTTCAATTTTAACTTAGTCATATTGTTATTTTACTGCCATAGAATATATACTAGACAGAATTTCCGTGACTCATCCATTATTTTTTTGTTATGTTTTTAAAAAGAAGTCTTCTTTCCTGTCGGAACGTCTGCATGTTAATTTGTTCAACAATTAAATAAAAACTGTAACATGTAAGTAACATAGCAAGTAAAATATTAGCATTCTATTTGAATATATATCAAAATGTAACCATTATTATCCATGTTGATTTTTGAATATTTTTGTTGAAACTTGCTGATTGAATGAATTTAAATGCATGTTATGAGTGCCTCTTACTGTCAAAAAATAAAAAAGGTCAATATGTATATACCTTTTTATTAATGACATTATTTTTGAGAGTATACTTTGCATGTAATTTTTTAACTAAAATGCTCTTTCTTTGGAAGCAAGAAATATTTTTTTCCCCCATAAAAGAAAAATAAGTATCTTTTTTTAATCTTTAATTTATAGATAAAATTAATATATATTATAAATCAGCCAGCATTGCATATATAAAAAACAATACGAGATTTATCATCAACTGTCAAAAAAATCTCGTGAGACCCATTCGAAATGTTTTGGTGTTGAATATAAAAACCAGATTGGCCTGTCTCTACAACATCCGTCATCAACAGAACATCAAGCATGAATGACTCTTACAAGCAATAATTCACGGCTCGCTTTTTGTAATATTTGGTGTGTCCCCCCGTTAAAAACACTCATTAACCAGATTGGCACTCGGATTAAATGTCACCAACAAGCAAAGCAGCATCACTCAAACAGCCAGTCGATCCAAAACAAAGACTTTTAAGAACGTATCTAAGGTGTTTTCCAGCTGGGACTGTGAATAAATGCCCAGTGTGGCTTTCCATAATGTGAAAGTTATTCGAAACGAATAAAGGAAGGCTTCGAGACTCATAGTAATATCATCGTGATTGGAAACACAGTCTACCACTGATAATGCTAGTTATGTTGTGGAGTTGCGGTAGCACAAACAACAAAAGGAAAGATCAACCTCGATCTCTCGCTGCATGAGGATGTTGTCACGCAGACTCCAAAGCACTGACATTACCATGGAAAGCCAAAGGAAGCGGTCCTAAGGGCCACCCAGGCTTTCCATACGGTCCCCCCATGAGCCGGGAAAGTAGATCTTGATCGTATCTCTGTCCTCGCCTTGCACTTCCTAAGCAATTAATTTTGTGCTGGTCCTCTGGTCCCCATTCATAAATCATACTCTGTGGTTTTGTGAATGGCTTTTTTGTCTCCGCAGTGGTGCTGTTTACTAGTCCGCACTTAAATCTCTGAAATGAGTGCTGTCACATCCACTGGCATGCGCATTCTGAAATAAAAGTCGATCTATAGGTGATTCTGTGCATCTCCCCTCCATGCTGAAAGAGGGATGATCCCCTCCGCCGATGGCTTATTTCTTTGAAAAATTCATGGCTGTGTATTTCTCCCTTTTTTTTCCTGACTCAACCCGTTTGAGCTCAACACGGACCCCTGCGCTACACGTAGGAGCAATGGAAAAAAACCTCGCTCGGCGGTGGTGTAGATTATGTGATTAATCAATTTTTGTTGTCAGACAAAGACGTTGTTAGAGCCTGGACCGTTTGGCACGGATTCATCTGGCGGCGGTGTTTTCAGTGTTTTTGTTTGGCAGCTAGTCTTGAGGATGTGTGTAACGTCTTAAGATACTAAAACACTTAAAGTCAACAACTTATTTTACAGTACTTTCTTAACCCTCCTAAGCTTTTTTCAAAAAAACAATGTGTGAGTTTTTTTATGACTACTTAGACTTTCTTAAAGCGATAGTTCATCCAGTCATTATTCACTCATCCAAACCTGCATGAGTTTCTCTTTCTTCTGTTGAACATAAAAGAAGATATTATGAAGACAGTTGATGGTCCCCATTAACTTACATAGTATTTTTGGGGTCAATGGGGTCCATCAGCTGTCTTCAAAAATATCTATACAAGTTTCTTTCTGCTGTTGAACATAGAAGATATTTTGAAGACAGCTGATGGACCCCATTGACCCCCCAAAAATACTATGTAAGTTAATGGGGACCATCAACTGTCTTCATTATCGTATCTTCTTTGTTCAGCAGAAGAAAGAAACATTTGGAACAAAATTTTTCATTTTTTGTGTGAACTATCCCTTTAACCCCCTTAAACTTTTTTAAAAAGTTACTTTAATTCCCCATTAGACTTTGCAGTCCATTTTTTTTTGTTTTGTTTGTTCAGATTGTATATCTGAAAAAGTCATTAAGTTTCAAACCAATTCCCGATTGATAAAAACCTTTATAAATAAAACAGTAACACTTTAGCTTAGGGACCAGTTCTCACTATTATCCATTTGCTTATTAGCATGCATATTACTAGTATATTGGCTGTTTATCAGTACTTAAAAAGAACTGCAACGGCGAAGTTTTTTAAGATGCCGTGTCACACAGCGCAGCTCATCAATGCCAGTCCAAAGCAGTGGACTAATCAAATGAGCCCGGAGGCAGCGGCAGAAGCGTTGTGAGCTTTTTGTAGTTCACAGTAGCAAGTTGGCATGGCAACTACCTTACTAAGTATTAATAAGCAGCCAATTTAGAAGTTAATTGAGGCAAAAAGTCATAGTAAATAGTGAGAAATTATCCCCAAACTAAAGCCGTGACCAAAAAAAACTAAATTGGTCAAAAAAATGACCGAAAAGCTTTTCAGGGTTAAGTTCCTTTTTGATCTTAGTTGATCATCATGTTGCAGTAGCTCACCGTCTCTGAAATTTCTTTTTCAGGTGACGTCCTCCAAACACCTCAGACTTTTTGATGATCCTGAAGCGTCAAATCAAGTTGAGAGATCCCGTTTCAATCAGAAAGCGGAAGTCAATGGCTTACTAACGCTGCTTTCATGTTGACTTTAAAAGAAAAGAGCTTGAGAACCACATAATGCGTTTCCAAGAATGGCTAAATTATATTTCCAACAGGCAGATTCCTCTAAGAAGTGGATGCACCCAATGTGGGCAGAAGATCCCTAAATAGAAACTCTTATGAAAGGCCACATCAAATTATGGTTTGGGCTGCAAAATTCTGATCTAAATCATACACCTCATACTTAAATCTCGACAGATTTTTCTGTTTTTCACGTGCGCAAAACTATCATATACTGACTTTTTTTCCAACCCTTCCAATGCGTGTCAGGTAAATCTTTTCCGCTTTGTAGAAAGATGTTTCAATTGTAAATTTAGATGGTGTTCTTACACGCAGGTCAGGGACTGGAAAAGCCTTTTCAATACGGATTGCCACCCACGTGGCTCTGTTCTGGGTCTCGCGTCCATTGTTTTAAGGGCCCGTCGTCTTGCATGCCTTTTGTTTGTTTTCCAATTTAGGCATTGGAGGCATTAGAGCAGAGAGTGCTGACAGGGGCATGCCAACCACAGTCCTACAGCTTCCTCCACAAAACCTTTGGATTAGTCAGGCCGATTTAAACTGGCCTCAGCGGATCACAAAGTGATCGCCAAGGATCCTGCAACACATAAAACATAATCGTGACGCTCCTTAATAATCGCCAAAATGATTACGAAAGGGTCCAAAATGTGCAGCGATTAGTGTGGCATTTCTAAACAACGGATACCAATCTATTATATCGTCAAAGCGTCTTACATTATTTGGAGCTCTGGTGCTCTAATCCTCCGGAGCAGGACACAGTAAGTATAGCTCAAGGTGTTCTTGGAAACGCTCGCGGCGCTGCTTCATCTCAGGAGCCGGTGAATTCACGGCGAAGTTTATTTAACGTGGTGAAGTATGTACGGGCTGTAATTGCAGCAGACCAGGATTTCTACCAGACCCCTCAGGAGGCACATCCGAAATCAGCCTATACCGGTATTGAGGTAAGCTATAACTAAACCGGGCCGGGTGTGTACAACTTTACAAAGTTGTTAATCGCTCCTGTACATGCCCCGGAGGGCCGGGCCTGGTTGTGGTGAACCCTGACTGTTGACGATATGAGATGGTTATCTTAGAGATGCTCCCCTAAAGTATGGTGCTTTTGATAGAAAGTCCATATATTTAATTATTATTATATAACTGCAAGTTTTATTTGCAATCTCATATAATAGGATGCATGCATTGTGCATATGTATGCTTTGTGGTTTGTGGTTCAAATGTTGGCTTTTAAGTGACTCCTAGTGCACATATTGGTCAAAAATGCCTGTAGTATAAGAACAGTTGGTTTGTCGTTGAGTAAATGTACATTGGTTGGAAACAAAATCAATCAGGTATTTATAAAAAAAAATAAGCCCCCGTGTTACAATACCACTATTTTATTTTGAATATTCATGTTGTAAATATTATGTGTTCAGTTGCCCTATTACTGTACAATAAGTTTTAACTTGTTAATATTAGTTAATGCTTTGTAATCATGAACAATGAACAATATTTTGGACACCATTTAATAATAATACCATTGTTCATTGTTTGTTAGTTCACAGCGCACATTAATTAATTTTAATAATGTTAACATACAACTCTGATTTAAATAAATGAATAAGTAAATGTCAGCCTTGCTATGAACTAATTGATGTAACAGTATGCATTCACTGTTAATGTTAACTACTTTATTTATTTTTATTAACTTATTAAAATATTTTGCTATATATTAAATGTATAAAATATAATAAATTCATATGTATTTGGCTATATTATAAATATAGTAATGTTTATAGTAATATTTGTTATTTGTTATTTTGTATATATATATATATATATATATATATATATATATATATATATATATATATTATTGTTATATATATATATATATATATAATTATATTATGATTTAAATACATTCATATATAATAATTTCCATTTCAACATAAGTTAACAAATGAGACCTTTAATATATATGTATGTATATATATATATATATATATATATATATATATATATATATATATATATATATATATATATATAAAATTGTGTTCAATAATATTATGTGTATTATATTGAATTTTATTAATATTTGCATTTTTAAATAATGGTCTGTTCAATATCATATTACTTTTTGCTGTGATGATAGTAAAGTTTTAATGATATTGTTATCGAACTACTGAAACTGTAGTACTCTAGCATCACTAGTGATGTAGTTCAGAATTGTTGGCACACCTCTGGATTGACGTGAAAACATATAAAGTTATTTCATTACATTGACATGTTTTTAAATGACGCTTTCAAAATGCCCTTCTGGTGTTGGACCTACAGCAGTGCAATCGGGTAATCTGCTCCATGCGAACGCAGGCCTTGTAAATGAGTGCGCTAATCAGCAGCTAGTGGCACATATTAGCCTGAAAGCTCGCGGAGAGAAATGCAGTCATTCTTTTCCTCTTGATTGCAAAAAACATTGGGATATGTAGAATGTAAATAGGTTTTAGATGAAGCCATGTAAAAAGCGCTCGGATTTATTTCAGTGGTGATATTCTTTTAGGCATTAACGCCCATTAATGATGTCATAATTTTACGCTTAGGATAAATGTGCTCTGGATGATTTAGCAATTGCTGCTCCAAAATGTTAATTCAAAAGAACATGAGCTACTAAATCACACAAATAAAACTTTAAAACACTCAGGAAAGGCAATGGAAACTGGGAAGTCCCTTAGAGTGAGAATGTGTGGGTTTTCTACATAACACAAGCCAGGCAGCAAAAGACAGCCGACACTTTAACCTTCACGCTGAGCCTCGGCTGTCCACATCACCGGCCTAAAACTCCCCTAACGCCCCGCTATTACAGGCAGTGCCTGGCGCGCTCTGAGTTGAAGCTATCCCCATCGATAGACATAACGTATCAATGCGGTGGGATTTTCAGGACCCGCAGAATAGTTCGTTCCCACAGCATGTAAACCCAGTGCGGCTGGATCAAGGCGAGAACCCCTCATTCCTTCCGGGGTCATTCCTCACCAGACGTCAATTGGTAAAAATGCATGAGAAGACTTCAGACATATACAAGAGAAAGTTATGAAATCGGTTCCCTCTGGGTCCCTCCTCCTCTCTCAATCCAACTGAAAAAGCGTTCTAGCGACTAACCGGACGTACAAATCAAGTGGCTTTTTGCGGCATCGGGTCACAAACTTTACTCCTGAGGGAGGGAACGGCCTGGAACGCGTTGAGTGCTTATTACTCCGTAAATACAGTTGTTGTTTTGCCGCATTAATTTAATCGTAGAGGTGATTTCTGACTCTCATACGCTTTTGAGGCGGGTCCTACCATTTGTCCCGGGCTCCCAGCAAAAAAAAAAGGACAACTGCGAAAAAGAACACTTGAGGTTTAGTAGGAGCCCTGTAGAAATTATGTTAATGCACACATTTTAAATGACTCATATTTCTCTTGGCCTGTTATCAAGGCGACTCGGCTAAGAATGTAAACTACCTTTTTCTGCCTGGTCCGCTGCTCAGTATTAATGTTTATCTTCATTTGAAACATTTCTGTTTATGTAATAGCAGTCATAGCCAGATTTTGCAGATGCCTGAACGTTTTCGCAGACATTTGTCTGGCTCATTTTCTTGGAGATGCTTTGGGAGTTTGGGATGATAATTCATCTGATAATTCCATGAAGAGAAAGAGAAAAATGAGCTTAAAATGAATGAATGGCCTATACAAATGATATAAATTTCGGCTTTGTTCATACTGCCGCTGAAAAAATCTGTTTTTTATTTTATCTTGTTTTTAGAATGACAGTTTGAGAACAGCAAGCGTGAAATTATTAACTGTGATCCGAAACTTCTTAAATAAATATTTCCACTTTTGAGCCTAAATCAGAATTTAAAAATTATTTGCCTGTGGTGGAGATTTGTCAGTAAAATTAAATTAAATTAAAATTAAAATTAGAAATTTACAAAATTAAATTAAATTAAATTTATGCACATTTAGCAGAGACGCTTTTATCCAAAAGCGACTGTTTACAGTGCATTCAGTAATTATTTTTTTTTTTTTGCTAGTTACATTGATACGCCAGTAGGTGGCAATAAATGACTTTGTGATCTTTTGTGAGTGAATCATTTGAATCATTGACGTAATCGATTCGTTCGTTTGATTCATTCAGAAACAAAAACAAGTACTTAGGTATTTGATCATTCATTAACCCCGATTCATTCAAAGCATTGATTGATTCAGTAACCAAAATAAAGAGTTAGTCATATGAATCATTTACTCAACCGATTCATTCAAAACACTGATTGATTCAGTAACCAAAATTACATGAGAGTGAATCATTCGAATCATTCACTCAAACGATTCTTTCGAAAGCACTGATTCAATCAGTAACCAAAATTAGGAGTGAGTCAACTGAATCATTCACTCAACCGATTTTTCAAAAAGGCCCCTATTAAGTAAGCAAAATTAAGGGTCAAGACATCTGTATTTATATACGCGTTCTACAATACAGCATGTCAGAAGCAGATTTTCAAAGCAGTTTAATAGTGTTAAACATCCAAATGTGTGCCTGGATAATGCATGAGCGGCCGAGACATAGAAAAACACTCAGTTTATCAGCTTAAAGTCATTTCACATGTTGATTCAGTGATGTCATCATCATCCAGCTCAAGTTTAGTCTCTTCAAATAGTGTCTGTGCAGTCAAAGTGGGCTAGTCAACCAATGTTACCAGAAATTGAGTCAACTGGATGTGAGGTCAACTGAATTCAATACCCACTCAACCGTTTTGTCTTTAAAAAGCACTGATTAATTCATAGTGTAATCCAAATTTAAGAGTGAGTTCAATTGAATCATTCCCCTCCCACTTCGCGCGAAGCATGATTCATCCAGTAATGATTTGAAACAAGCGGTTGTCTTGATGAGGGAGTCCAGTAATGATGCGTTTCACACGAAACCAGATTATCAGAAAGCCTTATACTGTGCTGTGTTATTCTGTTGGTTTTTGTTTGGAACTGTTTTGTTGGTGGAGCAAAATAGACCAACCATATAATGCTATATTATCGAACTATCAAGATGAGCTGTGTTTTCACGCGGCAGTTGTGCCTGTGCCTGTTACTTTATTTTTACATTTAAAGCATAAAGACAATAAATAAAATATTCACGGATGGTTTGCAACCTCATACAAATTCTGAAATGGTCTAATAGGCGTGTAAGATTCTAAGGGCCAGTATTAAAGTAGTATTTCACCGTCCCCAAAGCCACCGATGTGTAGGCTGAATAAAATGTTTTAGCAAAATTAGAAAATGCAGCAAAAGAAAAAGCCACTTTTGCCATAAAATTGTTTGTCTTGCAACACCCTCAAAGTTGCTTGTTTCATCGGGCTTAGTTGGATGAACATCTTTCAGATCATGTGCTTGCGTGCTGTGCTTTCAACATAACAATCTTATTCTGTCCATTATACATCTCTAGTAAAATCACTAAATCTGTTCTGCGTCTGATTTAAGCTTATGAGAAGAAAAAAGAGCCATGTTACGGGTCTGGAACAAGGAAAACGGGCCTGTTGAATATGACCGGTGGTTAGGTGTCAGGAGATCCTTTATCGTTCACATCCTGTTTGATTGCGCTTTAAGGTAAACAACACCTGTTCGCTGATTCTCTTTGATTCCCGAGTAGTTTTGAGGGCAGTCGTTTCAAGATTACTTGGTCTGTAGCTACATTGCAGCGTCCTTTCACACAGCAGTTTTCCAAATGCGCCTGAAACTAGAAGAATAACCGTAGCCACAGGGGCAGTTTACCGCAATCCGCGGTCAGGCACAGTATTATGGTGGGTTGAGGTATCGCGTCATGTCTTAGGCTTTCCGTTCTATAATACACAGTTTCGTTCCTTGCTTCAGTGATAAATGGAGCCGGCAAAGTTGACTTTTGAGCGCACTATATTGAGGTGAACACCCTGTTTACACCTGCATTACCCAACAGGGTTATTATCCATAAGACCTAAAACTGAACACCATTAAACAGTATTTTTGTTGCTTGAAATAAACTTAAATATCAAAAAGGTTCGCGTGGCCACAGACAACCTTATCCTTTCTTACTTTAACTTAATGTACTAACCTAATTTGCAATTATACGCATACATTAATTATAGAACATGATTATAAGACAGGCCAGTATTGAAAAACTAACACAAAACTGACCAACATATACAACCACCACACCCCCCCCAACAAAATTACGTTACAGTAAATTATAAAATGCAAATTCCATATTAACGGTATAATAGTATCTCAGTGATTCGAAAATAACATGATTTCTCAGGATTTTTTTCATCCTTCATAGTAAGATTATTTTGCCAGTGTCATTTTAGGTATACTATTATAGTTGTTTAGGTAATCTTTTGCTCTTTTCTGTTTTCATTTTAGGTTAAAGTTTATTATTTTGTTGTTTGTCGCTTAACCCTCCCCCTCCCCCCCCCTTTTTTTGGAAAAGTCTTTCTTATATCTGTCTATGTAGGCTTTTTAATTGTTTTCTTCAGTTTGTTACTGACCGTACGAATCAATAGTGTAAATCTACCTATAAAATGACCCAAATGTTGTGCAATCCAAATGGAAACTAGCTCCCCCTACTTCATATCCTCTATTATATATCTATCTTATCTTATATAATATTATATATCTATATATAGTACGAATGATATTATATATATAATGGTTCATTTTTAGTTTCAACGTTAGTTATGACTCTATAACTA
Source organism: Cyprinus carpio (assembly GCF_018340385.1). Lineage (NCBI taxonomy): Eukaryota > Metazoa > Chordata > Actinopteri > Cypriniformes > Cyprinidae > Cyprinus > Cyprinus carpio. The sequence continues at coordinate 25,780,052 of NC_056614.1, forward strand.
CTTAGTGTTCTGGCTTTGTTCACACATCACTCCCCTAAGTAATCAAGCAAACACACCCGTGATGTTTGATTTTGTAAACTACTGATGCGTGTGACCCTTTCGATCTGAACAGGCAAGTTCGCTGGTGCGTGTTGCTCAAGCTCCAGGACCTGGATAGGAAAGCAGGTGTGGTGTTTTCAAAAGCTAGTGATCCATCACAACAGCACCTCCCACAGAGTCTGCTTGTTACCAACCAGTGTGTAGCTTGAGGGGAGTGTGAAGCCTCCGCCGCCCCTCCTGCTAAAACACAGATTATTCAAGTTGGCGATTCCAGACATGAGGGGCGTGATGTTTATGTGTGGGTGTGTTGTGTGTGTGTGTGTGTGTGTGTGTGTGCAGGGTCAGACGGATTCAACCTCCAAACCGGCTCGTTCTCCGCTAAAGTGTATGGGGAGTCGCCCAAGGGAATTCCACCCGATCGTTCGTCCTGTCCCAAATAAATAACTCCAAAAGTGGCCCTCGAGACGACGCAGTCCCTGATCTGTCCTCTCTGGGTTTCTGCCGTCCGAGCCCTCGCTCAGTTCCATAAGCAGGCGCGCGCGGTGGGTTTGAGGTGGGCGGTGGCGGTTGTCAGCCTGAGTTGTTAATGCTTCGTGTGGCGGTACGCGTTCTGAGGCCTCCACACTGCTGTCGGAAAGGGTAGAGCTCGCGCGCGATCACGCAGAGGCCGATGATCTATGATGTTTTATTTAGGACAACCGAACCTGTTTTGTTTTGCTTGCCATTTTTAACTGCATGGGTAGGGGCTCGCTCGCGGACTGAGTCACAATATTTTAACATTATCGTTATTCTTCCAGGGCACTTCCAGTGGACTTTTCCCGTGTTGTCCCACGTCAAGCAGTTCGTAGCCACTCCACACATTTCTACTCATGCCCGATCAGCCCGCAGTCCTCATATTTTTGGCCGTCTGCAATTCATAAGGCTGCCATTTGGTGACGGTGCATTGTCTGTGCCGTCGGCCATGCTCTGCTGGCTTCTCCTCCTTGATTTACCTCCCCCCGCGCGTACACATACTTGCCTGGTGCCCCTTCTTCTCTGCGCGATTACCCGACACTGAGTCTCAGCCTCCCCCCCCCCCCCCCGCTTCCTTTTGCACAACAAGGAAGCACCTCCCACATACCCTTCCATACCCCTCTACCCTCTCGTTTTGCCGTGTCATCCATCTGTGCAAAAGTCCCGCCATGTGCCCTACCCAACCCCCCACTCCTCCTGTTTGGTGCTGTACTGCACTTGTGAGTATTCCTCTCGTGCTTTTGTTTCGCAGCAACTTCTCCCCTCTGACGATTTATACATCCCGGGCATTGCCTCCGTCCCCTACTCCGAATCAGTCCCGTATGCCTCCTGCAACCCCCTCTAGTGTTCTTATTGGGCCGCCGCACTCCTCGTAACCAGTGACCCCTGACCCGCACTGCACCACGTACACCACTTCACCCCTTTTTTTTCTGGAATTTTTCCTGTGCCCCCTATTTGCACTAACGTTTCCCCTCACTTGCAGTGGGTGCCCCTGCCGAATCTCTTTCTCACGCCCAGATGCCGCCTTTATCCACCCCTTTTAGCCTTCCGCCACACCCGTGCTTTCCCTGGCGACCACTGGTCCCTTGCTATGGTCTCCTGTTCACTCCTCGGCCCGTCCTCAGCTCGCTGGTAATTCCCCGCAGGCCCTATGTTTCCATCCTCGTATGTGCCGTCTGCATCTCCGCATGATCTTTGTTCTATTTTCTTTTCCGTTTGTAACCCACTCCGAACGTTTGCCAACTGTTGCACCTATGTGCAATTCCCGTATCCCACATGCATTGGTAGCGCATGCTCTCTTTCTCTAATCAATATCCGAGTGTCACCGCGTTTTGCGAACTCTGGATTAAAGGCTGGAACACTCGCAGCTTTTAGTTGTCTTTACGTATGTGTTTGTAGGTGCTCTCCTGTGACCTCTACACTGTGAGCTTGGGGTTTGCGGAGTCCCAGTCCTAACGTTATTTGTACTTTATCAATCTGCAGTATGTTCTCTGCATGCCGATTTGTGTACTGTGCCTCGTATGTAAAACGTCGCATGGATCAACTGGAATAGCATCCTCCACCTTACCGTCATCACGTGAGTACTAACCATAGTCTATTATATCTCAATATACTATCTCTATATCTATCTATATCTATAATATATTTCATATATTATATATATATTACACATCTCTTCTTATTTTTTTTAGTGTGATTTTTCCTTGCAACACTTCATTACGTGTGATATGCTATCAACGTGACGTTCTCACCCAATTCTAAAGCTAAACCGACTGAACAGTGCGTCTTGCCAGCCATTTTGTTTCTTTGCCCGGACCCCCCTCGTAACCGCATTCCTACCATCACTGAAGTACTGCCTCCTTTTTTCTTTCACTGTTTTTTTTGTTGTCTCTCCCACTTCTTACCGTTGCTTGTAATTTGGCAGTTGGTGTGCCTGTCATCGTATGTGCACGTATGCATGAACCCACTGGCTTTCTATTTCTAATTGCCCTACAAACATGAGTGTTTGTCACTATGCGCCAGCTCTGTCCCATCTGCTCCCCAAATTGCAATCCCAGCGGATGTCACATTTTGGAAGATTGGATTCCCCCCTGGTGTTTGTAGCGTGTTCATTCGGCGCTTTCCTTACCGCTTCCTCATCACCTGTGCCCACTTGGCTATAGTGGGCAGTTGTCTTTCTACGGGTTGTTGTGACATCTACTAGAACGTCCCCGTGATGGCATTACCCCCCCGTTTTCTAACCCCTGGGTGGCAGTATGCGCCCAAGCTTTCCGCTAGTGGGTTCTTCCGCCCTAGTGTGAGAGGATAGCCATAACCGCTGCACTAATAATGTTCCCTCGTTGAAAGCTGCTCCCACTCCGTTGGCCCTGTCTTACGTATCTCGTGATTATTTCCCCAGCGTCCGCGCCGAGCTTCCCCTCACGCCAGCGAACTTGCCCCGTGTGCGTGCACCACGGCAGGGTGTGTTTGACCTCCACTGAGCAATGTCGGTAAGCCTCCTTCATCGTGACCTGCTAATACCCTGTCGCGTTTGGCCCCTATCCCCACGTCTCCTCTCCACCTGCGCAGCTGTGAGGAGCGTGCCACCCAAGTCACTTTCTAAAATCGCTCCACCTTCCTTCCTTGTGTGTGGCTGCCCGTTTGTGTGGTAACGCTGGGCCCGCCCCCAGACGGACCTTCGGTGTGAAAGTAGCTGCAATTTCTTCACACTAGGCATTAGAACCCTGTGCGAAAGTCTCGGGTGAAAACATTGGCTTCAGAGGTTTTTGTTTCTCGTCTAGTGCTGTTCCCAAACTTCATTGCCTCTTCCTTCGCCAGCCTTTTAACGCAACCGTCAGTGCAGTCCTGGCCTTAAAAGGCTTGTGAAGGGGAATCCCAGACTGCATGTGTGATCAAAACTCTTTGTGGATGGAATACGAGGTGAGGGAAATGTTATTTATAATTACAAAACCCTAACCGTTGTGTTGGGTCAGTAAGTCCTTGCACTCACCAAGGCTGCTTTATTTGATACAATTTAACAGTCCAAATTGTAAACTTTTATTGCAATTCAAAATAGCCGTTTTCTATGTTAATATATCAGTAAAATGTCATTTATTTCTGTGATGAATTTTCAGCATCACTACTCCAGTCTTCAGTGTCACATGATCTTCAGATCATTTTGAATATGCTGGTTTGCTGCTCAAAACATTTATTCTTATTATCAATGTTGAAATAGTTTCTCTTTTGTTGCCAAACTGTGCTCCTTTGCTCTTCGGAGTCCCTTTGCTGACATCGCACGTTCCCTACGCCCCGCCCTTTCTTTGCACCTAGACAATATTGTGTGCAACTCCCGTCTGAACTGTTTCTTTTGGTCAGTTTAATGTCCCCTATGCTGAATACAAGTATTAATTTCTTTACACAGACAAATCAAGAAAACAAGTTTTTTCTTAGTAGACTAATATACCTGAATGGATTTTTGCATTCACAACTAAAAATTTCATTAAAAAAAACTAAAAATAAATAATAATGATAATTTACAGTATTACTGTGTTTTATTGTATTTTTATTAATTGAATGATACATTTTTTTTTTTTTTTTTTCGAAAACATGAAAATGTAGTTGTGCTTTCAAACTTTGAATGCCATTATTTACATAACATAATCCATTTATGCAAACTTTCTAGTGCTGCTTAGATGCAGCAAATGTATATATAAAAGCCATTACAGTCACTGGAGAGAAGCTATTTATAAGCTCAGTGTGTTTGCTGCAGATGTCAGAACCCCCAACCGTGTGATTGAAAGTCTGAAAAAAAAAAAAAAAAACTTTTAGTTTGAAAGCTTGTTTTAAAGGGTAATTTACCTAAAAAAATTTAACATTTACACACCCTCATGTCATTTCAAACCTGTATGACTTCCTTCTGTGGAAGATAAAAGATGATATTTTGAGAGTTGTCTCAGTTTTTTTTTTTTTTTTTTTTAGAGGGAATGTGCATACAGTGGTGTCAATGGTGACCAAAGTGGTCTGTCTTCTTTAGAGTGTTTTACAGAAGAAAGTCGTCGTCCATACAGGTTTGGGGTGCAATGTTGCTTCTCTGTGTGTTTAATTCTCAGAGCAAGCTACTGGTTCCCGTGGACCACTGCGTTATTAGTATCTTTATATTGTACAACTAACCTGTTCCTTGCAATGACTGTAAGTCGCTTATATGATGTCCTGTTTCCCTCCTCCCCAGTGCTTCCTCAGATGAGTGAAAGTACAGTACACAGTCTCAGAACTTTGGTATTTTTTGCATTTTTGCTTCAAATCAAGTTTGTAATGTTGTGATTTAAGCTGGTTTGTCTCATAGAGAGCAGATCTCTTTATTTAAGGATCTGTTTTAAAACTCTGTGAAGAAAATTAATGTGAAAACACTTGTGAGAATCAAGGCTGCTTCATGAGTTTTTTTATTAATCTTTATTATCTCTTTAATATACTCTATATTTTTGATAATAGTTTGAATGTGTGTTTTATTTTATGTTTATTTTGATAGATTTATTTTTTATTTTAATATTTTCTGTTTTCACTTTCATTTTAAAAGTCTTAGTAACAAACATATTAGAACACCCTATCGACACCTTAGCAACCAACAAGAACACCTTTGCAGCCACCTAGTAACAACTTAGAACTCCCCTAGCAACACCTTACAAACCAACCAGAACACATTTGCATCTACTCCAGCAATGACCTAGACCACCCTAGCAACTGACCAGAAACCTTGCAGCCACCTATAGTAACAACTTAGAACATCATATGCAAACACATTAGCAACCAACCAGAACACTTTCTTTTGCAACTACCTAGACCACCCTAGCAACACCTTAGCAACCGACCAGAACACCCTTGCAACAACCTAGACCACTTCCTAGCAAAAAACAAGAACACTTTTGCAGCCAGCCTAGTAACAACCTAGAACCCCTAGCAACACCTTAGCAACCAACAAGAAAACCTTTGCAGCCACCTGGTAACAACTTAGAAATCCCTAGAAAGCAACACCTTACAAACCAACCAGAACACCTTGCAGCAACACCTAGTAACAACTTAGAACTCCCTAGCAACACCTTACAAACTAACCAGAACACATTTGCATCTACCTAGCAATGACCTAGACCACCCTAGCAAATGACCTTAGCAACTGACCAGAACACCTTTGCGCCCATCCTAGTAACAACTTAGAACTCCCTAGCAACACCTTACAAAACCAACCAGAACACATTTGCATCTACCTAGCAAATGACCTAGACCACCCTAGCAACACCTTAGCAACTGACCGCCAGAACACCTTGCCAACAGATCTAGACCCGGCCTAGCAAACAAACAAGAATACCTTTGCAGTCACCTAGCACTCCCCTATCGGACCACCCTGGTAGCAACTGACCAGAAACCCCTTTGTAGCGCTTAGCGTAGTAACACCTTAGCCCTCATAGCACCACCACTTCGCCCCCGCAACCAGACACAAACCCTTTGGAACTACCTAGGACAACCATAGAACACTTCGCACCTGACCAACAAACCTTTCACCCACCTAGACCAGCTAGCCCCCTCCACAAAACAGGACGACTTTGCAGCCACTCGTAACAACCTCGAATCCTAGCAACACCTAGCAACACCCGCAACCCCTTTGCCGCCACTGGTACCAACTTAGACAACTCCTAGTAACACCTCAAACTAACCAGAACACATTCATTCCCATCGCAATGACCTCGGACCCACCTAGACACCTTAGCACCTGCAGAACTCCTTGCAACCAATCTAGACAGCTCGCCACCCCCACCAGACCATTGGCAGTCCACTAGCACTGACCTCGCCCACTAGAACCTGACCAGACCACTTGCACATTAGACTCACCTCGCAACTGACCAGACCCTTCCTGCCGCGACCTAGTAACCCCTTAGACCATTCTAGGCACATTAGACCCACCCCAGAACACTTGCAACTAACCTCGAACACCACTTAGCAATACCTAGCAACCATTTTATTGTCCCTTTTTATTAGTTTAATGTTCCAATAATAGAATTTATTGAGTTCATTGGTTAGTTTGTTGTCGTTATATTTTATTCTTTTGTTTCGTATTTTATTGCCTTAGTTTTTTGTTTTTTGCTTGGGCAATAGTGCACGGTTATTTTTTGGTTGATTGACAATATCCGCAATGAATCCCTCGTACTATCTGAACTGCCCATTGATTCTTTTCTTTCCTCGCCACCGTCGAATGGATCGGAAACTGAGCTTTGCTGGGAAGGATGTTTCGCGCAAGGCCTTCTTGTAAATTGAATTGAATGTCCACGATGAAGTCTATGCAAACATATGGCCTGCCCAGGCTGGCGCCATCCTCTTATCATGATGTTTGAGCTTCTTTTTTATATGCGTAGTCATTTACAGGGCAGCCAGAGAGTGCAGTGTGTTGATTCAGTGGATCGACTGTTTCATGAAAGCAAGCAGCTGCTGGAGTGAAGTCCGTCTCTTAATTTGCTTGTATCTCATTTCTCTCACTCTACTACGGCATGGTTGGCTTTGGCACCCAAACAAGGACAAACTGAACTGGTGTTCTGGGGTTTGTCTTTCTGCTGCCTTTACACACGCTGAGGCGATCAAACCCACACAAACACACACACACACATTTGTCACCCTATATCCCTCACGGTGGTAAGATAATAGGCTCATTATCCATTACGCTCATGAAAAAAGCACCCTGTTAAAGACAGTGGATGGAGCTCAGGGTGGGTCCTTCAACATCACGATGCCATCACACGAGATTTTAAAGGCAGCGTTTTTCTAAAACCTCTCCAAATCCATCACGAAGCGTGTGGTGTTTGCTTTTGAACCAAACATGGCTGGGTTTCTGTTTCGTTTGAAACTAAGAGGTTTTTTCTCCGCTTCACTGCTGAACAGCTCGACAGAAGCGTTTCTTTACATCCCCACCGTTTGTGTAAGCAATCCGTACACTGCAACAATAATAATTTTTCCACGTTGTAAATAAACCCACCCTGATTGGAGCATGTTTTACCAAAGAAATACAATTACTACAAACAATTTCACATTTAAGAGATTCAAAATAATAGTTCCTGCAATTTCTTTGTAATGTGAGTTTCTCAATATTCATAGTGAATTTTTTTTTTCAGTGTCCCCTAAAATGCAGTGTAGTCTAAATAAAAAGGGGCTAGGTTAGGTGTTGTCGTTGGTGCAAAGCTGCTTGGTAGTAATATGTTGCTCGTATGTTGTAGAGTGTTCGGGTGGTCGCTAGGTGTTTCAAGGGTGATCTATGACTTTGCAGGTGGATACAACGGTGTTTGGTGATAATAGTTGCTGGGTGTTCTGGATATGGTTGCTACGGTGGTTCTGATGAAATGATTAATTTCTAATGGCTGCAAAGGTGCCTGGTTGCTAAGGTGTTCGTACGGTGTTTGGGGTGGTTGCTAGGGTGGCTGCAAATGTGTTCTGGGTTGTTGCCATGTGGCTGGAACAGGTGTTCTCTTTAGGCGTGGGTGCTAGGGGTGGTCTAGGTCATTGCTAGGTGGTTTGCTAAGGTGTTGTTATGGTGTTCTGGGTGGTTGCTAAGGTGTTGATATGTTGATCTGGGTTGTTTCTAAGTGGCAAGCAAAGGGTTTGGTTTGCTATGGTGTTGCTATGGGTGTTTGCCAGGTGGTTGCAACGTGTTCTGGTTTGTTGCGAAGGTGTTTGCTATGGTGTTTGGATGGATGGCTAGGTGGCTGCAAAGGTGGTCTAGGTCATTGTTAGGTGGCTGTATTTCGTTGCTTAGGTGTTGTTAGGGTGTTCTGGGTGGGTCTATATAGAGTGATAGTCAATGTAAACAGAGCAAATGGGAGAAGCAGTGAACACAAAACAGTATAACAACATAAAGTTGCAGATGGTAAAACCTTATCATTCAACGGAACTGTGCTCTTATGTTTTAAAAATTTTCAGGCTACCTTATATGTTCTTACTTCGGCACATACTGTACACTGAATTCTATGCTCTTCGACATTATGCGTCAATATTTACCAAAATTGCTTTCAAATATAGTGAAATTGCTGTCTGTCTGCTTAAACCCATTCAAACAGATTGACAGTGCGGAGTTGTTTGGAACCATTAAGCTCCATGAACCATGTGACCGCATGGCGGCGAGATCAAAGCATGACCCAACTCTGGTTTTCAACAGCTCAGGTTGGTTGCTAAGGTGGTCTAGGTAATTTGCTAGCTAGGGTGTTTATGGGATGGTTGCTAAGTGACTGCAAAGCTTTTCTGTTTTGGGGTGGTTGCTAGGTGGCTGCAAAGTTGTTCTGTTTTGGGGTGGTTGTTAGGTGGCTGCAAAGCTGTTCTCTGTTTTGGGTGGTGCTAGGCAGCTGCAAAGCTGTTCTGTTTTGGGTGGTTGCTAGGTGACTGCAAAGTTTTTTCTGTTTTGGGGTGGTTGTTAGGTGGCTGCAAAGCTGTTCTGTTTTGGGTTGTTGCTAGGCAGCTGCAAAGCTGTTCTGTTTTGGGTGGTTGCTAGGTGGCTGCAAAGCTGTTCTGTTTTGGGTGGTTGCTAGGTGGCTGCAAAGGTGTTTGGATGCTAAGGTGTTGCTAGGGTGTTCTGGGTCATTTCTAAGAGGCTGCAAAGGTGTTTTTTCACATTCTGAACTATAATACTTGGTGTTAGAGGTTTGATCACACCATTAACTTTAATATATTGCATGTAATAATAAGAGCTGCTTAACTTACAGTACCAAGCCATAAATAAATGCTCATTAAAGCTTTGTAGTTTTGTTGTTTTTTGTATTTGTCCCCAGATCATCATCATCCTTGTTCCTTTGCGTGTGCTGATAAATTGGTATTGAGGATGTGAAAAAAACAGATAGGTTTAATTCAGGGAAGGAGTTAAAAACAAAGGACAAAAATAAAACCCTCATCAGATCCCCTCCTCTGATATTGAGTAAAACACACTTTACGGTGTGCAGTTAAAGGGTGAATCTTATGAAAAATAAACCTTAATTTTTTTTTAATAAAAAGGAAATACATTTAATAATTATATATATATATATATATAATATATATATATAATATTATTAATTATATACTATTATTATTTAAATGTATTAAATTAAAATTAAATTACATATATGTAATATAAAGTATAATTATATATACTGTTAAAACATCATAATGCTCCATTGTACAACATGCAGAAATTGTATTTATTTATTTAGATTTATGTGTCCACCTGCGAGCGTGGTTGTGTTTTGCTATGGTCAGATATTTTTAACACACTTTGATCTGCCCAACGGCATTCCTGTGGCTTATAGGAGTGGAACCCGCCCATGTGGTCTGATGCCTCACGTTTATTACTTCATAATGACCCCTTCCTCGCGTTGGGAGGGAACTTTCTGGGTATTCTGGCCTGACCCCCTATAATTGACCAGCACCATAGACATCACGATCAATGGGTAGCTTATAGAACCCCAGCCCACTCTCTGTTTCACCCTTGCTGCCCGTCATTTGTTTCCAATTTGTTTTTTTTCATTGAGGCTGGCTGAAACTTGTGTAAATCACCCAGGAAAGTCTTTAACTCGCCGGTGGGGACGACGATCACTCTCGACAGAGGCGCGTAAAGTAATTTAATAACCAAACAGCGCGACAGTGGCCACAGCGTTGGCAAGACCCTCCCGCCGGCAATCCAGTTATTGCATGTTCACGGCCTGGGCGTACTTCACGTAGTACCACTAACAGGTCTGTGATTGGACTTACGTGGGCACACGCATTACTGTAAATACTGGGTGTCGAAGTCCTTCTTCAGTTAGTGCGAGCCCAAAGTGGTAAAGTCTCTAAGGCTCGGCCCCTGAGTCCAAGAGCCGCCTATGGACAACCGCGGGCCCCGTCCAAAGGGGTGTGGGCGGGGGTTTGGCATGGTTTTTCACGAGGCGATGATGCCCCGTCGCCTGTGGTCTGCAGACCGTGTGGCAGCACGTAAACCAGAGCCAAGGACTGGAGCTGGAGCTGGAAGGGATGGAACCATCCAGAGTGCCCCCATGAAAAACTGCGAGTATGACACTGTCTCCCTTGGTTTATCGCTTGCGCAGCGCCGAGCGGCCCCCAGAAGAAACAACATCTTTAAATTTAACTTTAGATGCCTCTTTAGTACTCTCTTTTTCTTGTTCTTTCTCTTTTCCTCACCCTCTCCCAGTGGGCTGGCCAACACGCTTTTGGTTGTGGAAAACAACGCCAACGTTGCCTGAGGAACCCCTTGCAGAGAATGTTTAGAAATCGCTTTGATAATGTAGCTTTTTGGAAATGTGGCAACAGCTCCCGTGTGCCAGCTCCGGTTTCAGGGCCAGTGCCACATGCAGAAACACTGAAAACTTTAACACTTTAATGCAGGAAACGTGGTAAAGCAAAGATCTTTAGTTCATTTGCAACGAATGGAGAAGGGTTTTCCAGCATCCTGCTGTGGCAATTTATTCATCTGAAATCAACACACCTTTTTGGTTTCCACCGTCATGAAAATATAGGTTTGAAAAATCTGTTTTTTCTCTAGGCCTGTTTCAGACACCAATGCTTTTACCCAATCCCCCCGCCAAAAAACAAGTTTGCATATGTGTTTTGTATTTTGATCCCTTAGGCCTTAATGCCTCCTATAGTCTGATACAGTGAGAATATGGAGGAGAAACACGCTCAATTTTATGCCCGAGCCTCCCACCCTTGAGCAAAAACAAGCCAATTTGGTGAAGATGCTGATAGTTTATATGGACAGAACCCTCTGCAAAATTTGATACTTGTGATGTAAATCAGTGACATCTTTATAGCAAGTACAGCAAGATACTACATAAACTCAGGTAAAACATCAGTCGTCTTTCTATATCCGGTTCATTAATCTGTCTTAGTCCGATGCGATTTAAATGATCTGAAACATATGATGATTGAGAGAAGAACTATATATATAAGTGTTCCCAGAAGATGTTGAGATGTTCTAGAGGTTTGTGAAGCTCATTCCTCCGCTGAGGAACCGTGAAAGTAAAGCTTGGCCCCCAAAGAGCTCCTCAAAAGATGAGACTTAACCCCAGATTCTCCTGAAATGTGTCACCACCTAACGGCCCCGGTTACAAAGGGCCTGAAAGTTTAGCTTTCTTTGAAATGACAGCTAAGTAATTTATCCTTGAGTTGTAAACCGTGACTTACACTCGCCAAAAGCAGAGTTGGGAGCTGTCCCAAACGTCCTGCCACAGTCTGTCAAACGTCCTAAACTGAATACCTAATACGTTTCTATTAAGGTGACGGGTTTGCTTTCTCCGTCTGCACTCACCCCAACCTCACAACTTTTAAAATTAAATTTACTGCGAAATTAGCTGCCACAATCGCAGAAGCGTCCATCTGCCCTCATTTGTGGTTTTAACACATATGAAAAGAGTGCATCTGCTCTGTTGCTTTTGTTAATTTAACAAGTTGATGTGTTTCTAGTAACGTGAAGTTCCGCATCTCCCCCCGCTCGTCATTTAGTCAAATTTTATAAAAACAACACATTCCCTTCACGGGACCAGCCAAAGGAGTTGATACCTCGCATTCTAGCAGTGTTATTCCACTGAAATGGTTATTGAATCATTCCGACGTGATGGTTAAATAGTACAAGGCAGCAGTGTTGTATGTTCTGTAGTAGGTTTAGCAAGTCTGGTCGTCAGAGGTTTGTGCGAGAGCAGACGGGTGAGACCTCATAAATCAGGACAGAGCACCGGACAAAGGTCTAAATGTTTCACCAGCGCTCAACTGAACCAAATAAAAACAAATAAGTACCACCTCAGTGCAAACTTCTGGAGCATATGCTAGAAGAAAAGTTAAGTAATGATGCTATATAAAATGTTATTATGTAGCCATTTTTATTAATATATATAGATTATTAATAGATATATATATATATATATATACTATATTATATTATATATATATATATATATATACATTTAATATTTTATACATATGCTTCTTGACCATTTTACATTACAATTATACATAAATATAAAATATAATTGTATGTAAATATATTCTTGATTTATTATTATTGTAAATTTTTTTATTATATATAAACTTAATATTATGAATATGTTATATATTTGTTTTGATTTTACCATATTAAATTTTACATATTTTCTGTGTGCATACAGATAATATTTTATAAAAAATTTCTAAATTTTTATTATATTATTATACTTAACTTTTATAAACATTAAAATATATATCCCATTTACAATATTTTTTGGGCTGTGTGTGTTGTGTGTGTATACACACACCATAAAATTCAAAAGTATGTGAAATGTTATATTTAAGTTTATAATCTATATTGTTGAATTATATTGTATATATAAACTAAAAAATAATCTATAAATTAATATTTAAAACTTATGAGATTATAATTTTTTTATCATTATTAATGATATTATATATAATTTTAATTATATATCATTTTAATGAAATTATAATTTTAACGTTTATTTTTTAAAAACTATCAAAAAGATTTTATATATTGAATTTGACATATCTTACATATTTTATATATTATACCATTTATATATTATTATTACTATATATATTAGCAAATATAAAATAATTACGTATAACACAATATATAATTGTTATTTTAATTATGTTTTATTATAATTACATATTAAAGAGTAATTCATGAGAATTTAACTAATATTATTTGTTTTTAACGTCCACTTATTTGGGAAAGGTAATAATGCTTCCTGATTCAGTGTTGGAAAAAGTCTCAATTGTTCAAAACTTGATTCAGTGATGGGCTGGCTTACATTACAGGCCTAAACCCTTCTGGAGAGCATAGGTGAAAACTCTACAGCAGCTAATCAGCGAATCCGCGTCTCGTCCCGCGGAGATCCGAATCGCAGTCCCATTAATCCTTCTGCAAATGTGTTTGGAAGCAAAAACACACAGGGCCTAATTTATTTGAAGAAGCTCCTTTACTCAAAAACGTCTCGGCCTGCGCAAGCTTGCGCTGCGTCGAGGTACGCGGGGACGTTCGGCTCGCTCATTAAATAGTGAAGAAACGGCGGCCTTAAATCCTGGGCCAGAGGGATTTCTTCCATAGTGATCATAAAAGCTCTGGAAGACAGTTCACAAATCAACACGTGTGCAGTTATTATGTTAAGCTTTTACCCCATGTATGTTATGCATCGTTTTGCGCAATACAAACGTAATTAACAACTTCCGCAAAGGAAGAAGAATTTGAGATGGGATGGGCAATTTATGCGGCGCATTATGACGGCCGGCTCACAGAATAAACGGTTTCCATGGAAAGTGATTGCGCTGCAACTGTAAAAGGCAGCGTCCTGCTGGGTCGGAGGAAGAGGTTTGGCGTTTGTATAAAAGGAGGCGCCTGTGAAGCAGGGCGAGTCTTTGGGAAGGTCCTGATAGTGGAAGTCAATATGTGGGGCTTAAGTGGAAAAACAGCGAGATATCCAGAGGTCATCCACTCTTTTCGAATGAAGGAAAGTAGAAGCTCGTGGTTGATTAAGGTTGGTCTTTGGTGATAATCATTTCATGTTCAGAGCTATGCTTTCATGATGAGATTAGTGTCTCTCCGTGCGTTGGTTCAAAGGTGAACTACATGCCATTCTGAAAATGACTTTATTATGGCAATATGAACTAAGATTTCATTATGATTTATGGCGTTGTTTGATGACATATCATTGGTGTCTGGCCATCCTTTTTTTCCTGGATCCTTCTTAACCTGAAACTAAAGTTCTAGGCGTATTGCAGTTGCAGTTGTGTATTTTAGAGGCAGATTGGTGACAATTTTTTTTTTCATTTTACCTCGTTAATATATTTTTAGTGCTAGCAATTTTTTTTTTTTCATTTGATCTAGTTAATAATTTTTATGCTGGAGATTTGTACGGAAAAAATTACACATTATATATATATAATAGGACACAATGTGCTGCATTAAAATGAAAGGCATCTTCTGTATGGTTTTGTTGTTGTTGGTGTTTATATATATACAGGGTGGTTTACCTGTTTTTTTTTATATGTTTGTTTTTTTGTAATATTGCACTTAATTTGTTTTATGTTAACAGAAATGTCTGTAAAATTTATGGATAATGTCCTGGCATTTTCTGTTATAGACAGTTACATTTTCTGCATATATATATATATAATATGTTTTGGGACAGAATTTGTCTTACACGGCTGTGTTTATTTAGGAAGAACATAGCTAAATAACATAAAAATGAGAAATATTATTACAAATTTAAAAATGGAGGTTGTCTGTTGTAAGATATTGTAAAATATAATTATTCTGTGATGCGCAGCTTATTTTCAGCATAATACTCCAGTCTTCAGTGTCACATGTATCTTCAGAAATCATCTAATATGCTGATTTGTGCGCCAAGAAACATTTCTGGATATTAGTCAATGTTCAAAGCAGTTGTGCCGCTTCATATTTTTGTGGAAACTGATACATTTTATTTTTCAGGATTCACAGAATAGAACGTTGAAAGAAACAGTGTTACTTTTGTAACAATATAAAAGTCTTTACTGACACTTTTGATTAATTTAATGCATCCGTGCTGAAAAAAAAGTATATCATAAGTAAACATTTTCACAGTGCCATACAAAGTTATACAGGTCAGATGCAACAAACGCAACACACACATGCTCACACCCACACCACTGGCTCATTCACTGTGATTTGCCGTCTTCTTTGCGACAGACAACTGCTGGAGTTCCAGACCTTTATAACATGTGCCTTTTAATCCAAGTATTTCAACAGGACACTACATGCCCTTAGCAGCCATGCTTGGGGTTATAGACTTGAACGCTTCTTTGTGGCGCTCTGACGCAATGCTGTTATGAATCTGCTATTTCAGAATGTTCATCTGGCCTCGTCTCGCAGTAGTATCTTATCACTTTATGAACTGAACTCATTACAACGACATTAAACTTGCCTGTTATCACAGGCCTCATGTAAAACAGCTTGTCTCTTTATCAGCGGTTTAAAATAAACCAGAAGAAAACCTCCTTTTTTTTGCAAATAACGTGAATGTGCAATAACTGCATTGGCAGAATGTTAAAATACACTAATAGTAATATCATGAGGCTGTAATATCTCTGGATGGCGATTATTGTTTAAATCCTTCGAATAGTTTCGCCGTTGACATTAGACAGCTCCGCCTCATTACATGGCTGGTGACAGTGTAGTTTAGACAGACAGAGTCCATAAATGGAATAGTAGGTTTTGTGATTGCGCAGATCTGAAACTTATCATTCATAAAACATACTCATGATTCCGCTCTGTTTGCTGATATCTGGAGCCAGCGAAGGTATACAAACTATAAATCCAAGCGTTTCGCTCTCTGTTTATTGTTGGACCGCCATATTTCACCCCAGCTCACATTTTTCAGGGCGAAAAAGCCTTGGCAGAATTATAGTAACCTGACTCTAAAAGGTTCCGACAGGCCAAAAAAGACGCCTATTTCCCAACATCCATCACAGACTTATGATGGGAATGACCACAAACAGAGGAAAAACTATCAAATGAGATGTTGCCATAATGTATATGGAAAACTATGGAAACCAGTTAGTGGTTGGGGATTCAGCAAGTTATTGTTGGTTAAAAGAAAGAAATAAGTGATTGGAATGTTATTTTTACCAGAATGAAAGGTCCATTCCCAACAACAATCATGGATGTAAATCTAAATTAAAACAATTATGAAAAGCATAACTAAAAAGGTAAAATAATATAAACATTTCATTTTCCACGTTAAATCATTTTCTTGTTTTAATTGCGTCATCATTATTTGTATATGGTGTGCAGTTGTTTACCTCATACATATAGTGAATAATCAATACATGAAGCACCATGATGTGATTTTGAATTGGTGAAATAATAATAATTGCAATAGATTTGAACTAATGTTTTAACTACTGCTAAAGAGAGAGAGAGAAAAAAGACTCAAACCCGTGCGACAAGCTTTGGCCCGTCATTATGAGATTGTACGCGTATACATTTTGTTTAGACCTTTTTTTTATGTATCAATCTATTTCTGGCAAAATTGTGAAAATGTCATGAACTACTGAATTATGCAACCGACAAATGCAGGCCAAACTTATTAGCGGAGAAATGTGTTTGCAAGAGTTCAACATTTATATGAAAAAATATGTACAGTTTAAATAAGAATCAATATTATTTATAGCCTAATTGTTATTCAGAAAAAAGTGAACGAAATTAATTTGACATTAAAGGCACCCGCCTGTTTCCCTTTAATGTATTTATGAATTTATTCGTTTTGAATTTAGGCTAAAGTGCATTGATTTCCATAAATACACCAATTGTAATATTAGTGAACAACGTTTATTTACATTTTCAGTGCAAATACTTAGCAGACCGAATATAATACAGTCAAGTTTATCAACGTCCTTAATTCATGAACTGTTTCAAGTCCCCAAATCGTCATGTGAAGGTCGAGTGGTTCATTTCGGGCAGATCCCCCCCCCCCGCTGCTCTCCCCTCTCAATGACAGGGTCATGAAGGTTTCTTGTTTCACAAAGAAAAGATGGGCTCGTGTGTGTGTGCGCGCGCGCGCTGTTCTGTGTTCTCTGTCCGGGAGACGCTTTTCATTCACGTCCATCAGATGCTCACTGCCGCTCGGTTCTGTACGTGGAAGGTTTGTGCTGCATGTGTCGTGCGTGCATGACCGCGCCAGAGCTCCGGGAATAATCACACTGGCTTTTGTTGAGTTCAGAAATGTCCACGTCGCTTTGGTCCTCCCGCTCCGTCCTCGAATTCGGACGCGCTCGGTTCGCTTTCGATTCGGAGTCCCCGCGTCTTTGGGCTCGGCCCTCGGTCGCGGATTTATCCGTCTGCTATTTCTCTTTGTCCTTCTGCGCCTGCGCTTTTTGGACTGCCGCCACTTCATCCGCCGTTCTGGAAACCAAACGTTGACCTAAAAACAGAAGGAAACACGTTTAGCTTTTTTTTTCATTATAGAGAATTTTATATAGTGTTTTTTTAAAATAAATGTATTTTTATTTAAATTTCATTATGCATTTTGTATTGCAAGCGCCGTTTTGAGATGACAATGAGAGATGAACGTGCATTGTTAGATGTAGTGCACTTTTAGCTGTGCAAATTAGAATGCATACCCAGACTCAATCGAAAAGTTTGTCAATAATTGAAATGACCAAGGACAGCTTTCCACACTTGACTGGAAAGTTTTGAAATTCTCTTATCGCATCTTGCTCTCTGTCGTAGTTATTTACGATTTTAAATAAGACAGAAACTCTTGCCCAATTCCCTAAATTAAGATGTTTTGAAACGAAACAACTGCACCCCTCCTGTATTTGCAAGAATTGGTAGCTAAATAATTGACTTTTCATAGCTCTTCAAAAATGAGTGCGTCGCAATGGCACGAGCCTCCAGCCTGCTATAAGGCTACAGATGGGCTTCTTCTTCCTTTGATTTGTTTCATGCATTACATTTGTATTATTATTAATCCAGTCGCTCACCTGTGCATCGGTAGCGGCCCAGCATCGGCAGCCAGCATGTTTCTCTGTCCGGATTCGTGATCGCATTTCTGGGATTTCGAAGCGTTTCTCGAGGCCTTTCCGGGCTGGAGGTTGGAGAACACTGCTCTGGACCCCCACCTTTTCCTCTTGTAAGTCTGTAGGCATTGTGTCTTTCGGAAAGCACCGCGTACGGCCCTGTTTGAGGTCAAACCAAATACACACGCCTATTAAAAAACACAACAGAACTGCTGCAACAGAACCCGGAGAATCCAGTGAGCATCGGGGTGCATGCTATTCAGTCGCATGTGCAAGTAACCACTGCACACGCAGCAAAATGATTAGTAATTAAGGAGCGGTCAATGCTATTTAGCGGCTCCGATTGGGATGTCTACACTACCGGGGAAGGTTGTCTTCCTTGAAACTGATGGTTGCCATGATTTTGGTCTGGCGGCATTGCTTATATGAAAACGACCATCATGGAGGAGGGTTTCGGATCATCTGGTCCCGGGTCATCTGGACGCGAAGTAAGGGGCCTGGCAGACACATGGACCACTGCATAGCACTGCTTTCCCCCTGCCGATTCGGACTAAACACATCGATGTGAAATCCCCCTGTTACAGAACGACAAACAACCCAAAACATTCCAAGTGCGAAAGTTCCATGTCCAATTTGTTGTATTGGGCTTTTTCTGAACAGGCCATAGCCACTAACCGCAGACGGTGGGTTGGACCGCGGGTCGGAATGGAATCTAATAGTTTCGTTCTTTTTTTTTTTTTTTCACCAATTTAGAGATGGACGTGACGCGGTAATATAATACCCAGAAAAAACCCCGTGTGGTGATTTTCACATTCCACACCAAATAAACCGTCTAAACCACCGCCAATTAATAATAAAATAAACTCTCAAACGTGGAGATTTCTTGTTTTCCCTTAGGCTTCGCAACGTATACTGTGGATAATATCCAGATCAATAATATATCACCCGAACTTGAAGGTCTTTGCTCGACAGCGGAAGGGCGCGGATTGCGCGTTTCACAATCCGTGCTCGGGATGTGAAGTGTATTCCCCATGCCTGTGATACGCGGACCGCGCTTGGAGTGGAATGCTGGAACGGGCGTAACGGGGATCCCCGGGCCCACCATGTGTGAGCCCATAATCGAAGACGAACCAGGGGATGGTTCTCAGCATCCTCCAACGTGCATAATATCAGCGAATGGCAGAAACCGAGGGCTTCTTTTTCATGCTGTCCCCACCCCAAAAACCGCCCCGACAGTACCGCTGGTCCCAAGGCTACTAAGGTTCGAATGCGTAAAAACCCCGGGATTGAGTCCCCCGTCGTGGTACAGCTCTTATCCACGGGCAGGGCAAGCCAAAAAATTTCATCATTTTGCAGAGATCGCAAACACTACATGTAATGGAGTGCGCGCAGAACGATCGGTTTTAAAAGGAGGTGCCCCGTCCTCTCTCTCGACGCGTTTTCTTCTCTTCTCCTCAAGTAAAACTCCAGACAGGAGTCCCAAAAAGCTCTAAGCAAAGGAGGTTCCGTTATTGATTGGCTCCTTTTGTGAGCCAATGGAAGTTGACAGAACGGTTCCAAAACGCACCAAAACACGAAGAGCACTTTCCAAGGAGACTCTTAAAAATCACCACGTTTATAAATGGCGAGGGTCAGATGAACAAACCATAAACATCTCAGTGTTTATTTCAGTGTGTTCATTTCCATGAATCAAATTGCAATTTGAATTAGATAATATAACAAAAAAAAAACATATTGACAAAAACCCATTTATTTTTAGCATATTCCAACGGATTTTATTACAGTACTAAGCCAATGTATAAATAAACCTACAACCAATTATATTGACCATTTATTAGGGGGAATTTTGCGACTCATTTTAGGATGAGCGCACTATTTAGTAACCGATTGGTGACTAAAGAACCAACTCTAGGCCTGCATTATACAGAACGTAGAAAGAACTGGAACCCCACATACTAATTAAAAATATATATATATATATATATATATATATATATATAGTTAGTATACTTAATAGTTTTTTAATGGTGCACAGTTTATGATAATTGGAAAAATAATTATTTAAGATGATAATTTTAGAAAGGATGATGTAATATAAATGAAATGCATATTCAGTGTATGTATAAAAAAAACAATAGCATGGTTTTTGGCCATGCATTCGCTGCGCTTCGGGATCGGTTTTTCTAATTTCCAAAAATATGCAAACAACAAACTCCTGATAATAAAACGATCCACAATCACTAGGCTTTATTCAGGGACGCCTGTAAGTGTGGTTCTGTTACGGAAAACAGGAGTTCTCGTGCAGGTCATCCTGTTTTTGTGACTCTCTGATTCAGGCTAAATGAGCGGATATTCCTGCTAGATTAAGGCCAAAAAAAGAAGATGCTTAGTATTTTAGGATACAGCAGAGGACCCTTGTTTCCTCCGACTCGGAGAGGTGGAACTTTATAATGAGTGTTAGCACTTCCTTTTTTCAATATTTGTGCAACTTTATCTCAACTTCGCAAGTCGCGCGGTGAACGCAAATCCGTCCTTATGCTTATAATAAACAGAGGGAATCCTATTCTCCCCCTTAAACGCGAACACACAATTAAACTTCATCGAGGCGATACTTCATCCATATGCACGACTATTACATTACTAGGGTGCCAAAAATAGTGCGCTGTTTTATCACAGAAAAACAAAAACAGAATCGATTTATAAATAAAATAATAGTTGGTTTGTCAACCACTTTCCAATTGCATATAATAATAATTAACTTGCATATATTACATAAAATATGTATGCGTGCGAAAGAGTTTCTAGAATGCATTACAGATGTTGATTGCTATGTTATGTATTTTGGTCATTAATGAGCGCAGATTATTTTTCCCCATGGTGTTTTTTAGAATCTCTCTTCCTCTGATGGCGTTCATTAGTCGTGATTTCATTACCGGAAGGTCAGTGACCCTGACTGCCTCCTATCACGGTGTTTTCGAATGACTCCATTTCCGGTTTAAATTTAGAGATGAAATGCAGCGCTTTGCTCTCGATCAAGCAGTCAACACAATCCAGGGAAGAGGATGCGGAAGACGCGCCGCGGGTGACCGCGCACGTTATTTCAGGTGCCGGTGAAATATTCGAACGCTGAAAGGCCCGAGACTCACGCGCGGGAGATCATAAACAACAAGTCATAAAACCACTGCCATCTCACTGTATTTATTAATGCATAGAATGTAAACAGAAACAACTGTTCTAAAAACATTCAGTGCTTCTCTGACAACATGCATCTTTTTCGGTGTTTTACGACAGTGTATTCTGCTGAATATTTTATTAGAATTTGTACATTTATATGTTATTAAAAAACAAAATATTAGAAGGACATGCCTTAGTAAAAATTGCATTTAAAGATTCTCCAATTCTCTGCTTGCCACAGAATTACAATTTCTACGTTCTTAATATTATATATAGGGCCTATCAAAATATATTTACTGTTGTGTTCCAATATAACCTATTCAATAATTCTATTATGAAAAGTTAATTCATCACTTGAATTTATTTCTAATCATTTGTCGTGAAGGAAAAGATTATACAAAATAATTTACAGAATGTAACGGATCTCTTATATATATAACACATAAACACTAATTTGCTTCCTTTAAAAAAAAAAGTTTTAAATAAATAGAACAGATTGTAGTTATGGTTATTAAAGTTAGTGAGTGACAACCTTAAAATTTGTAATGAAAGATGCGTTTATATAAGCTCAACACACACACACCCACACACCACACACAACACACACACACACACACACACATTAATAAGGAATATCATGCTCAAGTTAAAAATATCCAGGATGAAAAGTTTCGTATCTAACGGAAGAGAAACAGTTCAACCCAGAGTTTCCGGATATCTTTATTGTCCCCATATCCATATCTGCATTCCTATATCTATATCTACGCCTGTATTGTGATAAATATATATTTGCGGTTTGAAAGCCCACAGTCATCTTGCTGTATTAAATTAAAGCGATCTGTTCACAGAAGATGCAAAACATCAGAATCAGTGCGCAGTTCTCACTGCAGGAACTCCATGTTATTTTTATGAAATGAAGAGTATCTAAAACAACACTGCGTGCATGTCTGTCGTGGTCAGATAAAACATTACACTTTCCTTAATGACTTAGTGATTTGAACTGCTCTGTCTTCCTGTTTGGCAGTGATAACATCATCATCTTTCCTCCTGGGGATGACTTTATTTTCTGGCGACCCAAATCAGGAGCATCTGTCTGTCGAGCAGTGAGCTGGCCCGTCATGCTGGGAAACAACGGGGAAAGTTAAATATCCATAATCGTTAAATGATGCCGATTCATGGGAAAGTTTGGAAGACGCGGTGTGGAATTTGGTTTGTTTTTTTCCCAATTCCACTCTGGTTGATGAAATCGCCCGTCCGGAGAGCTTGATGGCGATCTGGCCAGTCTCACTGCGGGTTCATTTCGGGGCTCTGACAGCCTCGGGAAACGTTTGTCACGGATTAATTGTGCGTTTTTTAAACGCAGAACCCTTGACAGAATGAAAATCCTTCCATAAACTAGTAGCTATAATGCATATTTAGTGAAGCAGCGCATACAAATATAGACGTTTTTAGTTTGACTCCAACTGAACTTAACAGCCAACGACTCATTTCATTTAATCGATTATATTGCATAAGTTAAAAAAAAAAAAAAAAAAGGAAACGAAGAGATGTCGTTTAACTATGCGAATACCAGAGAATGATGGCAAATGTCATTGAGTGTCCATCATTCCACGAGTCCTAACAGCTAAAGGAGGTAGCCTAGTTTGTGCAGTGATTTAATACACAGGAGCTGGTTAACAGTGTTTCGTATCTGTAGGAAGAATATGCGGATTAGCTATATCACCAGCTGTAGACCAATCAAAACCATCGGTATTCAAATTACATGTAAACATCATAGTTTCACAAACCAAGAACCACATATAAGCGTGTACGAATGAGGCCTATGTTAGGTGGATTTTAGCGATATCAGGCAATCACTGGAGAGTGAGCTCTTCATCTCGCGAACGCTATTTCCATTTGGCAAGCCCTATAGCCAAATAAACTATATATATATATATAATATATATAGATATATCTATCAATAATATATAGTATATCTATATATATATAATATATATATATATAGCATATATATCTACTATTATTTATATAATATTTAACAAACACCTACAATATAGTTGATGTTTTATTTTCGTATCGTAAAAAGGTGTATCGGGAAAGCACTCGATGTTCTAACTGTTTCTCATGGTTACCGCTCATCGATGTGTTTACAGCCACTGATCCCTGTAAAGATCATTGGGTTATAGCCTGATATTCAATTTTAAGGATTGTCATATAGAGTTGGAGCGTTATGTTGGTGGCGTCTCCACAATATGCCTGTAAAGTGCCAGATAAATAGTTTGTTTGGAGAGGCAGAGGTTCACGGTTTCCAAACTTCCGCTCTACACAAGACAACAGACCTTTTTAGACAGACAATCAGCGCAGACTATCCCTTTGAAGTAAAAACAACAGAAAAAAACAAGTCTGTATAAGTCCAGGACCCTAGTGATTTTAAGAAAGCTTGGGAGTAGGTCTCCGGGGAAGTTTACAAGAAGTAAGGGTAACTAGACAGAGGCCTTCGAGTTATTTCTGAGGGAGTATGGCCTGTACGATTGAATCAAAAAAAAAAAAAAATCATTGGTTTAACGCCAGATAGACTAGCAGCTTAACTCTTGTTTTGGATTTTTAGTATGAGAATTCTCATAAAGAAATGAGATCCACTATCCCCTAATAAATAATAGAATGTAATCATGCGCGTAACATACTCAGTTACTTGGGGGAAAAGCAGGAAACTGTAAGTATCACGCAATGATGCGCAATGGATTGTCAAGGGCCGTATCGTCGAGTGTCATTCCTTGTGTTTACATGATCAGCGCAGGTTGAGTCCTTTTTTGGGCCCCCCCCTTTTGTGCTGACGGAATCCAACGTGCCACTTAACTCTCTCCTTCAGTACACACTGGGTTTATCAAAAGTGAGACGCTGAAAGGTCATCACAAAGCATTACAGTGCAGTCGGATATCCAGCTGAAGATTCACCCACAGAGCCTCCTACCTGCTTTCCCGTTAGGCCCCTTATGTTCCCGCAGTGATCGATTGTGCCTTGTTTACTCAAAGTCTCGATTTTGAAGGAAGCCAGATGCTTCTGCAGCTCTGGAACATAATCGTTCTGGATCCCAAACGCGTGATTATTAGTGCAATAACGCGACGTTTAATGGGAAGGAACGCGCAGTGACATATGCACTACATCTTAAGATGAAGGTTATAAAACTTTCAATTATACTTGCATGGTTTTAAAAGATTTAAAAGTGCCTAAAATGAATTTATATAAAATCAAATAGTTTTATATATTCTTTTTAACGTAATTATGCATCAATTTTGTCTCTGTAGTCAAATGCACTAAAATAGTTTTTCATACTTTGATAACTTTTTGTTTTTTTATATATTTTGAAGATGTTTTAAATAAAATTGTTAAAAAAAAAATAAAAAAAAAAAATGGTCAAATGTTTTTTTAATAATGTAAAAGAAAATAACTTTATATACATCCGTATTTAAATAATACTTAAAAAATCTTGTAATTTTCATTAAACAATAACAAATAATATGCAATTTCTCATTTTTTATACAATGAAATGACTGCTATTTCCATTTCCAGGCTTACGTTGTTTTATATTATTCTATTTAAAAATTCTATTTTATTTTTTTTGAATAATGCATGAATAATCTAAAATAAACCTAATATTGTCTATATAAAACGACCTATCACAGCAGTCAATATTACTTGGTAAAATTATAAAAACAGAAAACGACCATGAATAAATAATAAAGTAACGGCATTGTTAATGATTCTGCCCCCAATTAAAAAAAACAAAAAAAAAAACTAAGTTAACATTACTCTTCAGATAAATTCTTTTCTTTACAAAGCAATTATTCAATCATGCACATTTCATTGCCATAAGTAGAGAGATGTGCATTGCATGAACTCAGAACTGTGTGCATGTTGATGTTTTTCCCAGTGCATCCTAATGCTGCTCTCTCCTTGTGGTGAAGTCACTGATTTACAGCCTCAGACCCCCGATGCTTAGATACTTCTCAATTAATTCTTACAAACACAAATTCATCAGGTTAAAAACAAAACGACTTTTGTTTGGAACCATGACCATTCTCAGACATCATCTGCCCTGCCTGTGTTACGCTAATTGGCCTCGTCTGTTCTAATAGATTTGAAACTGTCCAGATTTGAGGCCGTCCTCATTTCCCAGAGCAGGCGTTGTGTCTGGGGAGCCACTCAGTGTAAGAATCCAAACACATTTGGCAGCAATAGCCCACTATTTCATCAGTCTTTACTGCATATTCGTTTCCTGCAATCCCCCAGTATGCGACGAGAGTCAGCTGTTAGAATACCTTCCTTAAAAATGTCATCCTGAGAGCTTCTGATTCAAGATTTGAATGGTCATTGGACTCCCAAAACAACACTTTTCTTTAAACATCAATTGTTTCCGGATTACACAAAATTAGCATGATTTCATCCCGAAAAATCCCAGCATCCGGAGTATTTGTGAGGAATATACAAGTGGTGTTTAGGATTTCCCATCTAATAAAAGAGTTTATTTGAGATTCTAGGTATTTGAAATATTGCCTATTTTATTAAAATGATCTACACCTTCTCACTAGATAGTTCACTATTATGGATATAAAATGAGCACGATATCAGAATGATATTTTTACATGTGCATTTAAATAACAAAATTGATTTTATTTGTCTTGATAAAAGAGGTCCTGCACAGATATATTTGGTTTGAAAAAATCAACAAGGCAGAAGTGGCCAGAGGGAATGCTGGGAAACAAACTGCTTCTGACACCCCACTAACAATCATCAATAACACATGCAAAAACAGTACGAATAAAACCCATTAAAAAATACCCATTTTTTTTGTACAAAAATATAACATTCTTTAAAGGAACAGTTCACACCCAAAAATGAAACATTTGCTTAACATTTTCCTCACCCTCAGGGCAACTAAGCTGTAGATGAGTTTGTTTCTTCTTTCTCTTCTCTTTCCTTCTTTCTTCTCATCATATTTGAAGAAAATGTAACATTGCATCACTTGCTCACTGCGAGTGAATGGGTGCCGTCAGAATGAGAGTCCAAACAGCTGATGATAACATCACAATCCACAAGTAATCCACACACACCACTCCAGTCCATCAGTTAATGTCTTGAAAACACAAAAGGTGCGTGTCTGGAAGAAAAAAACAATCCATCATATACCCCCGGTTCCACAGATAAATCTTAAACCTAGTCCCAGACTAAAATGTAAGCCTGTGCTGTTTCAACTGAAAAAATCTGTACTGATTGATCTTAAAATATGCCAGTGCCCTTGCTTTGTCTCAAAATGCACACCAGTAATGTGTTTTTTCTAAGACCTGGGTTTATGTAAAAATTACTTAAACTACCTTAAAAATGTCCTAATTGACCTATGGCGCTAATCCTGGTTTAGCGTCTAGAGCCCTGTCCTGTGAAACCAGCCTAAGACGTTTTAACTTTTAAACTGTTGCTTCCCTGCTAAATATTAAACATAATAACGCTTCTCCAGTGAAAAAGTGCATCTCACTGTTGTCTCTCACATCAAAATCCAGCCACATATTTTGTTTGGAGCTGTTTAAACAGTGCTTGATCTGTGCAGACTGTCTCTCCCTGATTCCACAACAGAAAACTTTTTCACTGGAGGATTTTCCTGTCCTTCAAGCAAGTTTTAAAAAACCAACCACCCAGTTATTATCAAAGTGAGAGTAAACCAAACTTCTCAAACCTACTCGCTGGAAGGCAAGTATTTCAAGTTCAATGCCAAGATATCCTATCAGTGAACTTATCAGGTAACTGTGAATAATGCTTGAATGACGAGAGCCAGGTGCAGATGTGTGAGCAACCTCTCCGTCTGGTAGACGATGTTCATACTGCTGTTGAGCTCCTCAAGTTCTTCTGTTGAGGAGCCGAAGGTTTGAGTTCAACAAAACTCAGTTCACTTCCTGTTCAGTTCTGGGTCAGACAGGGTGCTGGGCATAGTGTGTGTTATTATTATTGTTTATACTCCTCTTTCTGGGCTTCTGACTTCAGTATTAGCAGCACACACTGATACCTGTAGAGGGTTTCAGCTCCGGTCCGCAGAATGAATGGGCTGCTCGGTTGATCTGCTGGTTGGGGCCGTTGAGGATCTCTGTTGAGACGAGAGAAAGCACAATCCTTAAAACACACACACGCGGTCCATGTCATCGACTGAAATGTGCATAGTTTTTAATTTAATCTCACTGCCTCTCTCAGCATTTGATAAACCATTGCACTTCTGTTCTGTTTCCTCTATACCTTAACACTTTAACTACTACTTTTTAAATGACTCATGTAAACTCATGAGTTTAATGAAAAGTGTTTGTGTGTGTGGGTGGTGTGTGGTGTATGAATAAAACATAATATACTGTACCTGTATAATATTAATCAAATACAAAAATAAAAACAATAAAATTGTATATGTGTGGTATAGCACAAACATATAAATATATAAAGTAGAGATATATATACACACCGACATATATAATAAATAATAAAATATCGTCGTAAATAAGACAAATACAAATCAAAAACCAAGAAAAGTTAAATTATGTGTATCACACAAAATAAATAAAAAAAAGTATAAGATGTGTAAATACAATACAAATCTAGTACACCCACAAACACCACGTAGTGTATTATAGCATATTACGTAGTAACAACTTGGACATAAAATAACAATTACCAGCATAGTTAACAGCATCTTATTAACCGATGTATTATTTTAGTTAAGAAAAAATGATTCAAGTTTTAGTTCACAGGCAATGTAACGAATCTTAACAGATACTTTTAAGTTTTATAAATGTTGTTAGTAATGTAAATTTTGGAATTAGCTACATTATTAATGCATTAAATATTGTCAGTTAATAAATAAATTAAACCTTTTTGTAAGTTTACTATTATTATTTATTTATTTTTACTTAACTACATTTTCAGGGCAAGTCTGGTGTCCCGTCTAAAACTTTGTAATTACCAGTGAGTCTTTGAATCCTTAACAATCCATGTAAATAGCAAGCAGTTACTCAGGTACAAATACCAGACTCTATACGTCGTCTAAGAACATTTGTTTATCTCCATAATGTGGAGTCCTTTAAAGAAGAATCAAATTTACCTCATCACGTAAATCCACTTGTTGCCTGCACGCGCACCATCCCACAGCTGATCTCTCGCGACGCGTTTCCTTGTGATTCAGCCAATGGAATCGCGTTGTTTCTGAGTAGGACTACGTGCGGGTGGCCAATCACAGACTCGATATAAAACATTTAAAGAAGCCGCATCCCACACATTAGCGCTATATGATACAGGATGGTATATGTTTTCTAAATAGAAAAAAAAAAAACACCACAAAAAAAAAAAACAGTCACGTTTAAGTAATACATCCCTATCCCGCCCCGCGATTTTATTTAATTTTATTTTAATTTCAGGTTCAATTGGATTTACTAAAGAACCTAAAACTATAACTGGATGCGAATAAATACATAAACAGGTATTTAACAATCTAATAAAACCAACAAAAACACACGCAAATTTAAAAATTAAAAAATGGTAGTAAAAAAAATGATGATAAGAGTAATCACCCTGTATAATAGGCTATCATTTCATATGTAGATAACACTGATATGAACAACAACATAGCCGGGGGCCGTCACTCTTTATTTTTATTTTTAGATTTATTTTATTAATTTATAATTGGATTTACTAAATACCTAAACTATAACTGAAATCCATAATAATAACAAAAACTAAAACCGACAAAAAACACACAATATATATCTTATATAATATATATATAGATATAATACCTAGATATATATATATTATATATATATCTATATATCTAATTTGTGTGTTTTTGTCGGGTTTTAGTTTTTTTATTATCTCGAATTATATAAAAATAATAAATATTTGATATAAAAATGTTACTATTTATGTTCCTTTTAAAATTTGCTTATATCAAAGAGTGCTAGATTTTTCAATTAACTAAAATCAAATAGTACTAGATTTTTTTTTTTTTTAAATAATTTTTTTAATATTAAAAAATACTACTCAAGGTAAGATCCCATCACAGTTTAGGATTATAGGACACAACGTCATCATCCCAGACTCAGCTGTGTACATAAAAACTTTATTATAGGGATTGTAAAACACTAACAGTATATGATCACTATTTCATCACATCATCATAACGATTATTTTATTAGTTAAATCTTAAGAGGAAATCAATACCATATTCATACGAGCCTTGTTAATGTTATTGGACCCCACACAGGCAGCCATTGCTGAAATCTGTTATATTAGGACTTAGGAACCAGGGATTTTAAGGCACCTTTTCCACTTAATGCTTTCATGACTTTGGTCTGGGCTCTGTGTTTAGCTTGGGCTTTTATGTTCGACAGCAGGAAGTTTCGAGTCTGCCTTTACCGGTGTGTTTCCCTTTTGTGATATGACAGAGGACACAGGGAGTGCAGCTGCTCTGATAAAGCCACCTGTTAGAGACAATGGTTAAGATAACACACTTTCAGTCTGGCAGTGTCATTTTCAGTTGTACTGAAGTGTATTCCAGTTACTGATGTGGTGAACTCACGGTTGTGTAATCGTGCAGGCTCTTGTAATTCTCTTATGGGGTGCGGATTGGCTGCAGCGTTTGAAGACGAAATCCTGTGGCACGCTAAAAGGGCTCACGGACTCTCTGATGCAACTCTTAGAGAGGAATGTGATCTGTGCACAACAGTCACACAAATCTGAATGGAGAGAGGAAGGCCATTGAAAGCAAAACAACATGTAGTTTTTTGTGTTGTTTAGTATACAGTACAGGTTCAAAAGTTTTGGACAACATTGTACCTAGTTTTTAAAAAAAAAAAAAAAGAGTTCCTTCTTCGCTCCTGTCAAGCCATTGCATTTATGTGCAGAAGGGGATAGTATAAATCTGTTTAGCTTTTTTTTGTACTCAGGATAATGAGCAGAGCCTGTATTTTGATTTGATACAAAATACAGACACCTACCGAAAGCACCGTAAATCGTTGTGGAGTACTCTTATTACGGATTTAAAATCATTGTTTTTAAATTTCTTATACTTTATTATCATTCATTTATTTCTGTGATGCAAAGCGTGGCCTTTCACAGGCTCCCTTATCACATGATCCTTTAGAAATCCCTTCCCCTCTCCCCTAATATGATGATTCGATGTCTCAAGTTGGAAAACAGTTCTGCTGCTGTTCATAATTTTTTTCAGAACCTGTGATCTTTGTTTCGGATCCCCCCTCTTTGCCCTGCCCCCCCACCGAATAACACACACAAAAAAAAAAAAAAAAGAAGCTATGTTTTTACAAATTATACTTGTTGTAAATACCAGTCTCCCTCCGTAGTCTGTGTCAGTAGTTGTCTCCTGTTATTTTACTCTTGTTTGGTCCGTCTCTTTTTTTCTTTTTTTCCCGCCTCTCCTTGTTCAGCACGGCCGGTGTTTAGTGTTCACGCGCCCCCGTCTGGGGGGCGATAGCCAAGCCCCTTATCTCGTCGCCTCTCTCTTCATTCGCCTTTTTTTTTCTTTTGGCCTCCCTTCAGTTGATCTTTTTCCCACACGACAGCTATCAATACTCTTAGAGCCAGCGAACTGTTTCCACCCCACCTCCTCCTACAGTACTCCGGTCATACGCACGTGGCTTTTCTCAATAGATCATAGTGCTCGCCTGGCTGCACCGATGTGCCCTGCCGCTGGCACGTATATGACCCTTGCCCGTGCGCCCCCCCGGCCCACCATAAATCTTTCTTCATGTATAGGGGTCTATACTAGCACCCTATTTTGTCAGTTGTAATCATCTTTCCCCAATAGTTCCCGTTGTTTTCGTAGTTGTTGAGCAAGATAATGCCGGAGCCTTGCAATGGAGCAGACGAGAAGAGCTCTCTTTTTCGCAGCAGGAGTTTACATTAAACAGTATCACTCTCGGCAAAAACTTGAACCTGATCCTTGTCTGTCGGTACAGAAGGCTCAGCCTCAGACTGTTTGGTCCCAGTTGCCGCTTGCCGGGGACACGGTACCACCGTTCACACCATAAACTTTTCATGTAGCCGATATGTTGACGTGCTCCATGACAGGAATGAGTTGCCGCCACCCACAGTCAGCAGATTCGTTGAGACACACCGTGCACAGTCTCATGGTCATCCCAAGATCCGGATGAGTTTGTTTCTTCTTTGTCAGATGTTTGGAGAAATTGCTTCACTTGCTTCAATGCAAGTTGAACGGCTAACCTGCCGCAGAATGAAAGTCCGTAACAGCTTGATAAAGAACATCACAATAAGCCCACAGCAGCCTAACCACCATCCATCAGTTAACATCTGGAGAAGACAAACCA
The DNA here is from genome assembly GCF_018340385.1 of Cyprinus carpio. Taxonomy (NCBI): domain Eukaryota; kingdom Metazoa; phylum Chordata; class Actinopteri; order Cypriniformes; family Cyprinidae; genus Cyprinus; species Cyprinus carpio. Next base: position 25,811,671 of record NC_056614.1, read on the forward strand.
TAAAAGACGCAATCAGTCCACAAACAGTTCAACCTCGATGTTTTAAAACTTTCAACACCATTGTTTCCTTGTCTAAAATAAAAAGTCTTTAACTTCCATAAATAGGACGCTTTCCTCCAGTGACTTCCCGTGGTCGTAGATCACCACCGCTTATGAGCCCCACAAAACAGCTTGCTAAACAAATACTGTGGTCTGGATTTTGATATGCGAGACAAACAAGAGATGGACTTTTTTTGCACTGGAGGAAGTGTTTATTATGGCGATAGCAGCAGCATGTGTCTCTCATAGGCATTGGGCCGCAGACATGAGGGGAGCAATGGTTTGTGAAGTTCACACAACAAAACATGCTGTTTTCCTAGCGGATATTGGTTGTCTCTGCCTGTGTCTTCTTTCCCGCCAACTGACCTCCACAACCTATGCCGGTCCTGGCTTGAGTGAGCTAACTGGCGTCTTACGGTAGCGGGCATTATGTGTTGAATGTTTTTTATCAGCTGTTTGGACTCTCATTGCGTCGTGCGCGTGTCACACAGCGTCACTTGCATTCGAGCCCGTTTTTTTTCTGTGAATGCATGCCTTTCTCCAAATCTGATGAAGACTAAACTCATCCTATCTGGATGATCTGCAGTAGGAGCACCTTTTGATTTTAAGGTGGGCGAACTGATTTCCTTTAAACGGATCACGAATATTCAATTCAACCCCTTTGTCCTCAATGACAGCACCGAACTGAATATCGGCAGTGGTTTACCATTTTGTACCCACATGGTTGAACATGACATCCAAGGCAGGACTGGTCACTTGATCCCGTGTGACTGTCTGTAGCGTCTTGGTCAGTCCTAGAGGGAAGACAGGTCAGTGAAGACTATAGTGTCCCCGGCTTTAGGAGGCGCTCTTTTCTGACAGGACAGATCAGATCCATCTGCGTCCGGACTGCCTGCCCGAACAGACGTTCATACCAACTACATTCAGCTCATGGTGCTGGCAAAACCCAGATCCTGTTCAAAGGTGGCACTAGGCTATATTTTTTCCACTTAAAAATCTATAAAACATTTTCAAAACAGCAATATTTTAATCAATCACATTTTTTCCTGAATATTGATATTTTTCAGGCCTTTTTGCAATATTCTCTCTCTGTAGTGTTCTGTCTTGCAAAACTGTGACTGACTGAAATTTAATTCTTTATATATATAGAAGAAATATATCCAATATAATACATCCAATGAGAATATACTATGACCCTCTGGCAGCACACAAACTGACAGTCATAAGTCTCTGGGGTATCTTTGTAGAAGAATAGACAAAGATACACTGTAAGGGGTCAAAATTATAGATTTTTTCTTTCATGCCAGGAAAATCATTAGGATATAAGTAAAGATCAGTAGTTCCCAATGACAGAGCTTTGTGAAATTTACATGACGGTACACAATCTATTGAACTTTAACGTAATTTCTGATTTAGTTAATGAGGCAATTGGTTAGTCTGACAAATAGAACTGTTGGTATATGCACATTAAAAGATGGGGATAGCAGCCAGACATTCGTATAGACGTCTATTCTATCCTTCTATATACATTTAGAGAGTTATATTTTGCAACCCTCAGTGTTTCCAGATTTCAAAATAGTTGCATCTCAGCCAAATATTGGCCTTTTTTTCTAAACAAACCATACCATCACTGGAAAAGAGTATTTATTCAGCTTTCAGATCCATGCACTACATCTTCAATTCTGGACTGGTTTTGTTGCTCCAGGGTCACATCTACGCGGGCCGAACCCCTCTTTCTCTCCTTGCTCTGCCCTGTCCTTATTTTCGGCTCTTAACAAAACAACTTTAAAATCCTCCCCGACGCTTCTACCGGCGTAGGAAAGACCGGGCATGGATGAAACTCGAGCACCATTGCAGTGGGATTGGAACCGGAGATAACCGAAACCTGGCAACTACAGAGCCCCGGGACTCTTCTCCCTCCTCATCTGGGCGTGCCCATGTTCCTACAAGTAAAAATGTGGCAGCATTGTTGGATCGTTCCTCGCTACCCCAGCAATGAGAGGACCGCCCTAGTATAGGTGTATATAACACGAGAGGGATTCCCAGCAAAGAATTGTTGTCGTGTTCTCTACATGTAGATTCTACTAGAGCTAATATTACAAAACTAACAATGAGTAACCCACACCAATTGTTACACGGATAGTATACTAGGTCAATTTTAAAAATATACGGTTATTTAACTCTTGTTAGTTCTGTCAGACATAGTATGATAGGGCTCTTAAACACTGTATTTGTTAAAGATTGGAATCGACTATTTAACTACCGACAGATTTAATACCAGCCGGCTTTCAGAAGTATTTTTCAGTGTATACTTTATGATTGATTATCGTAGACTCAAGGTTAACATAAATGGGACTGGTTTATTGTATAAGATTCAAATGTTTACGCAAGATGTTAATACTTAATCGCTCTAATAAAATATTAAAACTTCATTCACTCCGCAGATATGTCATCCGGAGTGATTATACAAAGCGTAATTAGAACTAGGGACCCTGTGTGTCTATGCGATAGTCTATAGACCCAGAATTGCGTCACGCCCGGCAAGTGTGCTATTCTCTGGATTCTTCACTGCATCTTTCTCCGCCGTCGGGGACACGCGACTCATCATGCCACTCCTATCACTCAGCTAGCATGCTGATGTGAGGTAAACTATGCACCCATATTGCCTATGCATAATTATAACGCACTCGTGTCCCACTAAACCCAGTGAACGTTTAAATGCTGGGGAACCTTCTTATAACCTTATATACAACACCCAAGAGCACGGTGACTTTGGATGCGAGTCAGATGTGAAATGGTGAGACCAGACTAATGCAGAGTCGCTGGGACAACTCCAAGCAAACCATCGATATCTCGTTCTCCTGACACACGATTAGAGAGCTTGATCAGCGTCATGAGGAACGGCTTTAATAGCTGTCTTTAATTCACCTGGACGCGAAGTTAAACGGCATTCGCGAAGAGCGCTTACGGTTCTTGTGATGAGCGTTCAGCAGCTACAAGACCTCTTGTTTCAGAAAATACTGTTTGTGCCCACTGATGATCAAAGAGACTCGAAACTAAGAAGATGAAGCGGGCAACACAACTGCGAGAAGCCTGCAGAGAAACAGACAGAATAAATATACATCTGAACCGTAGATTCTGGCAACCGATTGGCGCTGATTTTTGAATGTCGTCCCCCCCCCTTGATTCTGGTTCAAACCAGGGCTATATATTATTATTAGGTTTGGCTAATATTGATCAAATGGGTTTTCTAGTATGTTTTAGTTTATTAGCTTTATTAACTTTAATATTTAGTGTTTCAACTTTTTATATTTATAACTTTTATAATTAAAAAGTTTCTAAATTTTGAGTATATTTATTTTAATAATACCCAACACAAATCGAATGCAAATATCCTGGTTTCCACTTTTGTAAACTTCACACCCGAAACATAAAACAGACAATACTGAAATATATCTATCAAATCATTATAATCAATCCACGGAGTACATAATAGGATAATCGTAGTCAAAGAGTAAAAGATAGAGCTGTCTGTGTAGTATCTTGATAGGTTTTACCTATATTGTGTTACTGTTATTGTAAAAACGTGTCTATTTAAAGTTCATTATTATTACAACTCGTGTATATTTTTTTTTTTTTTGACGGGTCACACAGAACACTCGGCTGGCATAATATCCTCCTTTCATCTCCGTACGTGGGTTAAACCCATAAACATATCTGAAAATATTGAGATACATTCTACATACATACATAAATATCACAAAAATACACTTTCATGGATGCGTAATTTTATATTATGTTTATAAATTAATTCCTCTACTATATTGTGTTCAAACCGTGTTATATTTTAAGTTCTAGTATGACATTTTCTCTGTTTTTACATTTATTTAGTAGTTATGTAGTTTAGTTTTGTAGTATTTTTTTTTAGTAACACAAATCGAGGGATAATATCCTCCTTTCACTTTTACAGATTTACACCAAATCTGAAATCTGAAAACTATATACATTAACAGATAAGATTACTTTTATGTAATAGTTACAAAAATTTGTCGACTTTGCTGGGGTATTTTTTATTTAAGGACTGTTTTATGAATTGTTTCGTAATTGTTTATCAATTGGATTTAGTATTTTAAGGTTCTTAATATTAAATTTTGTCTTTTTTAATTTTTTTGACGAGGTTGCACTACAAAAGACGGGGATGAGAGATCATTATGCTCTTCACTGTACCGTGAATACAAAATATTGAAATAGTAATTTAAAATTAAATAAATAAATATCAATAAATAACAAAACTCCTGCATTTCTGGTGTATTTTTATTTTATTTTTATAACGGACAGATACGTGTTTCTATGTATAGTTTTAGATTGTTTTGTATTTTAAGTTTTATTACTTAACATTTAGTTATTTATTGATACGATCTCTATACTTATATATATATATATATAGTATATATATATACTTCAGAAAAGTATATATATATATATTTATGTAGTCTTATTATTTTTTAAGTCAGACATAAACCAAAGAACGGGTAGTTAATCATCTAACTATCATTTTTTCACTTAAACTCAACCTGAACATATGAACTAAGGACTATTCAAAAATATCTTAACAATTCAAAATATTAATGAATGCTACTACTATTCTCATGAATATACCTAATATCCGAAAAAAATAATGCACCCGCAACCCCCGGAGGGGTTGGTATGCAGGTCGATACAAAATACGGCCGCTGGTATATAAATGTTGTGTCTATTAGAGGGGAAGAGTCTTAGAGGACGTGCTCTCATGTATGTTACACTTTGCTTGACAACGCTCGCCGCACTTCCAGCAGACTGCATGCCAGAGGTCCCCGCTGTCCAGCCGGACCACCAGCGGCTGCATACTGAAAGGCTAAGCATAGTAGCCAAAGCCACGGGACAGACCATACACAAGCAAGACCGCAAATGCTGAAGCACACAAAACACACCACACCGCGTGCAAATAACCGCCCCCACACACAAAATCATCGAATGAATGTTGTATGTGTGTCTGAGAAGTCAACACAGACACAACCCAGTAAAAAAAAACAAAACCCAAACGTAAAAGAAAACACAACTACCGGCTGACAGGCGTTGTGTAGCTGTCAATCACAGGCAGGAAGTTCTGTGGGATAGGGCGATGGACGTTTAGGACAAGGAAGGCCGCCTAGCTCTCCCTCCCGCACCAGGCTTCGTCTTTGAACCCCAAGTAAACTGACAGACGCGACCCAGCCAGACCTTAACCAGACAGATTGCAAGGCTAAAGGGCATCCGCCGCCGCCCGCAGGGCAACACAGATTCTGTCATCACAAAATCAAACACTTGAGATCAGTAAAAATAAAATACAAGATTTTTAATCAGCAAGATGTGCATTAAAATTCAGCAACAGTTACAGATAAAGACTTATTAAAGGGACAGATTTCTATTTCAATATATAAATGCTATTTCCGTTTGGAGCTTCCCTCATTCATCAACGAATCCTTTAGAAAAATAAACTGTATCACATTTTGCCACACAAATCTTAACTGTTTTTAACGTTGATGAAATAATCAGCAAGTGTGTCATCGAGCAGAACAAGAATCAGCCTATTAGAAGGGATTTCTGACGATCCTGTGCCACTGAAGACCGTGGAAGTAATGATGATGAAAATACAGCTGCGGCCAATCAACGATGAAATAAATTACAATTTTTTATATAAGTATTCACATAGAAAACAGCTCGTTTATACAATAGTAAATTATATTAAAAAAAAGATTTTTGGATCAAATAAAATGCAGCCCATGAGTGCAGCAGAGAGCAGTTATAAAAACAAAAATAATCATTCATATATTATAATCCTATGTATGGTATATATAATATATATATATATATAATATATATATACTATAGTATATATAAATATTATATATATATATATATATATATATTATATATCTATATATATCTAATTCAACATCTAAATTTTCTAGCTATTTTTCTTGGAAATACTGCCATATATTTCAACATAAATAGAAAATATTGACCAACTTACTATTGAGTTTTGTGAAAGCTAAGAATTTCTGTAATACAGTATACTATAAAGAGTGGTAGTTCTATGAGTAAAATGAGAGTCTATCTGTGTGTGTGTGCTCTAGATTTACTACTGCTGTCTATTGCGCAAATAGTGACATCCCCGCGAGTAAACATGTATATTTTGACGATAAGTATTCTGGGCTAAATATTTTAGTTAATATATAATGGTTTAATAATATTATAGACTAAAATAGTTGGACTAATTTTTTTATTTGATATTTCTTAGATATGTTGATTTGGACAAAAAACCCTCAAGAATTTGTATATGTGTTAGGGGATTATTTAACAATCATTACAAAAAAACTAATAATTACCGACGCCCAATACACATCAGAATGGTACTAGTTAATTCAGATAAAAACGAGAAATATCAAACAATCTGAGCACACCCACCTGTGGCCCACCACCTCCTACAGACGTAGGAAAAGGAAAGCAACGGTGTAACACTGAGAAGTGTTGCTCAGTGGATGTCCCGCAACAGAGAATGCCAAACAGAACGGGTGCCGGTGGCGAGCAGAAGAGTTACTAGTCCAAATCAAACCCTGAAAAACACAAAGCAGTAGTAAAAGTCTAAATAGAAGCGATAATATAGCTCTAGAGATATTGTTGTAAGATGTGGGTCACTCACCACCACCTGTAGGTTGTGGATCTAGAGGGCCGCCGGTAAGGCCTCCGTCAGGACCCTGAGCTCTTCTGCGCCCCATCCCCTTAATCTGCAGTCTGAAATGCCCCACAGCCAAAGGGTCAAAACGAAGAGCGTTTTCAACACAACCGAAGCTGAGACGATCGACGATGACATTCAATGAGTGGTACAGACGTCATTCATTCAGCTGCCAACAAAAAACTATACTTCCCAGCGTCAGCGTCTTCAGAAGAGCCCTTTCGGCCTGTTGTCCAATCAATTGTTAAAACCTATGCAGTCGGTTTATTATTCTAGACAAAAAAAGTATAGACAAAAACCCTCATTAGACAATGTCAAATGCAGATGTTAAACAGCGCCACTTTTACACATCGCTGTTGAACACGGAAAGGAGCACCATATCTATATGGCTGATGCTTCACTATTTCCAGTCTACAAAATGGAACATGCAGGGACGCACTGAATCATCCAGCTCAATCACTCAGCCGGTGGTAACCCACGTTATTATTAGGAACAGTACCTAAAAGGAAATATGATTCAATCATAATAAACAAGGGCGTAATAAATTGTCTTATGTTTGGTCAAGGTTCGAATTGTGTAAGGCTCTTAAAAAAAAACGAAATACTAACAACAAGTTAAAAACAAAAAACAGTTGTCTCTTTTCAATTAAGTTGAGAAAAGTAATTTAAGAAAAAAACCGGAAAAATGTAAAAGTAGATTTTGATAAAAAGTTGTTTTGATTTGTAAAAATATGTTTTTTTTTGTTACCAAAAATGTATATATATATATATATAGATATTATATATATCTATATTTATGTATATTTATATATAACAAACTTTCTTAAAAATAATTATTTCAGTTTTGTTTTTTAATTCTTATATATATAAAAAATTATATAAACATATAATCTGTATATAAAACAAAAAAAAAAAAATATCATTGACAAAAATTTTCTTTAGAATCTACAAAACACTTCCAACTGAACATCAAAAAGGGAAATAACAAAATAATAACATGCAAAAATACTATCAAGATACTATAGCATAGTATCTCAAATATAACTAAAATATCTACATTTACCTACGAATCGATTCCACTCTCATCTACTCTGAATATACTATATAATCTTCTATAATCTATATAAAATTTTGATAAAGTTTATAAAAATAGATAAGTTTTGTAAAAATTTTACAATAATTTGTATTGCTAAAAAAAAATCTGAAAACTACACTTATAGAATATAAGAAAAAAATAATATAAAATACGGAACCAAAAAAGAAAATCTATTTAATATTGACTCTTCATGAGCACCTGGCACGGGATGACCAGTTGTTGTATGACCATTAAACGTCTCGCCGTGTTGCAAAACATGTAGCTTTTCTAGGGCTAATTTTCCCCGTGTTATGTGCGTTCCCCTGGTACAGGGATTTGCCAGGTGCTTGTTACAATTTTTTTAGCACAGCTGGAATGCTGTATAATTCATGGGTTTTTCAAGGGTGGGTCACCATTTGCATTCCGTCAAATACTGAATGACCTGTAGATTACACAAGTCGTTAAAGCTGTATTGGATTATTCCTGCGGCCACCTCACGTTGGGACAGCACAGAGGCAAAATGGTGTCATCCAGCGAGGCTGAAAGACCCCTACGGCCAGCGGTGATGCACACGACTTCCAGCCAGATAGAACCTGAACCTGACTACAGTCCTAACGCAATCGAAAGCTCCTCGCACGCAGATCAGATTAACAGCTGACCTCTGAATCGCTCTACGTTTTATACTTGCACGCCGAATGAGACCCCGGATACCCCAGTCATGTCCCGCGAACACAGACCACCGCAGCCCAGAACAGTCCAGCTCCTTTCCGATAGGAGAGTGGGAACGCAGCGTCTGTGCCCTGACGGAGAGAAACGGCGACGAAGATACCTCCACATCATGAAACACAGCTATCTGAATGATGCGCGAGTTTGTTGACTCACAGTTAACCCAGACCAGCTAAGAAAGGACAGACTCTAGTATGCACGGGACCAGAAATGCCAAGTAGAAACTGTTTCTGTGGACCTTTGGCCGCGAGGGCGTAAATGTTGCAAAACGCAACTGACGGACAGATAAAACACATCAGACTACGAAGTATGCGTGATGAGTGAAGAAAGAAAACAGTGGGCCACACTTACAGCATGGGATGTGTTGATCCTTAAGAAATCATTCAACTTGAGATGGCACAGAGTATGCGATAGTCTAGTCCTTTCTGAAAACGGTATTTGTGCTTTAAAAACCTAGTGAGCCTAGCTAGACAGCATCTTCAGGCAATCACAAGACGTGTGCGGAGTACTCGAATATGCTACGAAAGCAAACCAGCTTATTCTAAGGCTTCTGTTGACGATCGCAAAACCAACAACTACTGTCTTGAATCGTGAGACTACACAGGCTTTTGAGCCGCGTTCCAATAAATGCTAGCTAGTTAGGAGTATACTAGGTTTAATGATTGCATGGCAAATGAATTCTGGCTATGCCGGTCAGTACCCCAAACAAGCAGTTAGTAGGAGGAAACAATACTTAGAGTTAAGATTGCAAGGACAACAAAAGCTGTTTGGGTATTAGATGCTCATGGTTGTGAAGGCATAGGGCCGTAAAAAGAAATGTAGCGTACTAGATTTAGTGTGGCAGCCCAATATATTCAGATCAAAAACATTTCTGACACATCCCTAAAGTATGCTGGTCTACATAGACGTTGTACTCGGTTTGTAGAGGCATGCTGAAAAAAAGCTGTTTAGGTACGTCAGCTCAGTAGGGTTTAAAGACATTTTTTTTTTTTGTTTTTTTTCTTTTTTTTGTTTGTTATGCCTAACCACATGCTGTCTACCGTCTTTATCCAGCATACTAGGTAGGCGGTGTGGTCGGGTGTTTACTTAGTTTTAAGGCACATGCCTACCCAAGTGCTGTCTTGTTCCTGCATGGTATGGGTTTCGTGATGCATGCTCAAAAGTTCCGTCCAAAGCAGCACAGTTTTCACCGGTTGTGGGTTTTGAAGACCGTTGCCGCACAACGGGGTCTATGTACGACAGCATTACTAAGTGTTTAAGATGCATGAACAAAGAAAAAGTGTTAAGGTAGTCAGCTCACTAGGTTTTAAAGCAAAAATATGCTGTCTAGGGTAGGACAGCATACTAGGTTTTTGAGCATTAAATTAAAACAACTTTTTGCGTAGAGGAGGTTCACTTAGTTTTTTAAAGGCAATTTTTTAAAAAAAAAAAAATCAAAGCAGGTGCTGGTCTAGCGATAGGAAAGCCTCCTCGGTTTGAGATGCTGCTACCAAGATGTTTTAAGGCATTTGCGCCAAAAAAGTTTTCCAGTTTCAGCTGACATACTAAGTTTTGATAATGAATGACAAAAAAAAAAAAAAACTAGCTTGGGTCCCTACACAAACTCACTTGAATTAGAATTAAGTGGTGTCCATTCCCAAAAGTACTACTTGAATCGGAATCACCAAGGTTGTTGAGGACAGGCTGTCAAAAGCCGTGTCTATAAAGACACGCATTGACGTAGATTTTGAGATGCCATGCCCAAAGGATCTGTTGAGGCAATAGGGTTTCGGGGCTCTCAAAAATGGTGTCTAGCTAGGCAGCATTCTAAGTATTGAGCTGCGATCTCCAAAAGAAAGCTGTTTAGGTAGGCATCTTAGTTTGCAATGCCGTCTCGTTAGGAAGCAATTACTAGTTTTTATAAAAGCAAAAACCAAAAAAAAATATAGGCTCATATAGGAGGCCTCACTAAGTTTTAAGACACCTTACCAAAAAGTGCTGTGCGCTCGTACCCTACCTGCAGACTCATACAAACCGGTTGGGACTACTAGGTGTTGGATCGCCTGTAGTAGAGTTAGGTCACAAAGTACCGCAGTGACACACACACTCACCGTCATCTGAGGAAAAGCGAAGTTTGCTGCAAGAAACACGCAAACAGTTAGCTGAAGCACCACCGCAAAGAGCGAGAAGCCTCCGGCCCGAACGGGTTATCGCGGGAAAAAACAATCGAACAGCGGTCCGGCCTCCGTTGTGTCGCCCGCAGCGGACAGTGACGCGTACGCCATGGATGAAACTGGTACAGCTCCGTGAGCAGCGGCGGAAGAAACCCGGCGGAGCACGGAGGGCGCCTCGAGGGCACGCACGCGCTCACTTCCAGCTGCACATGCAGCCAATTTCCGAGTCAGTTCATCAGAGTTCCGTAAAAGTCTCCGTCAGTATATCTCCTGGTAACCACCCAGAATTGTCAAGTGTAACCGTGTGACCCTTACACAGTTACCGTGACTCGTGCTAGTATGCCGTCTCGCCCTACTAGTCGAGCAGGGCTCCGGTCAGCTGAATGAGAGTGGTGTCTCTGTAAATGTGTTTGACCTGTGCCCTCGCTGGCCACCAGAACTGTAAATCATTAATGCTTTGTATCGCACGCCGAGGAATTGGTACAGTTGGCCCGATCAATTAATTTCCTTAAAAAGGAAATTTTTTTTCTGTAACCTCCAAATGTTAGTTTTTTTGGGTGATTTACCTCCCCGTTTCCCCCAAAACCGTCAGGGGTCGGAAAAACTTAAAAAAAAATGAATATATGTTTTAAAATTAGATTAAATCCTCAAAAAAAAGCCCCCTTTTTAAATTTACTTTATAAGTCGTACAAGGTTAAAATTTTAATTTTTAAAAAACCATTTAATTTCATTTAATTGAAATGTTGGGTTGTATTTTAAAAAAATTTAAAAAACAGCCCAACCCCCGTTTTTTTAATAATAAAGGGAAACCACAAAAAAAAAAAAACACTTTTCCAAATCTCGGTGACGCAAATGAAAAATTAATTTGACTGCTTTCTTTTTTTAAGGGGCTAAATGCAGATTATTTTTAAACACTATTAAAGGAAAATATTCTGTTGACAGTCGAGTAGTATTCTTCATCCACTCTTATACCATTCATCTAAAAAGAGTTTAAATTTATTCTTATTTGAAAGTAGGGTGGAGAGCCTGAGCGTAAACTATTCAGTTTATTCTCTACTGAAGAGAATCCGGATTTGGAAGAGGAAGAACGAAACAGGTGGGTAAAATCCTTTGTTAAAAGAGAACGTCAGATGAGCCATAATCCTACTCTGCCTTTTAATTTCAGACCAGTATGTTCAGACAGACATACAATTATACATGAAATATACATTAATTTCGGCAAGATTTTAATGGTGACAATAATCTTGTGGTACCAGGTCTGAGCAGGAAAGTGTTTCGGCTCAGACTCATTGATGGTCAGCTTGTGTACGAAGCCCCGGCGACCATACTGAAATACTGCTGTGGGCTGTGACTGTCTCCTGAACCTGCGGCGTATCCAGAGTGGCTCTCAGCTAGCTGGGATAGGGTGGCTGAGCGAAGACCACCCACGACTACCGCCTCAGCTCCGCTTCTGTGGGATGGTCCTATCTCCTGCTGACGGGTTGCCTGACCGAGAGCGCTACTGGGCAGACTGGATGCGGTCAGTTTGGCTCCGCCTCCACAGTATGACAGATTCCCCATATGCCCGCCTCCGATCAATGGCACAGGTTGATAGGTGATCACAACAGGCTCACACTCTAATAGGGGGCGCTCTGCCCCGCAGGCTAAGTTGCCGCTCGCGTCTACAAGAAACAGCCCAACGGTGTGTTCCCCGAGGGGTGTGCAGTTAGGTTCGATTAGGTCGGCCCACTACGCGCTTGACTCAGCAGCGGTGACGAGACCACTGAACAAGGTGCTGGTCACTCAGAAGGAAGGAAGAGTTTTTGTTGTTTTTTTTTTTAGTTTTTTGTGAGTTCATAAGGCCCCTCGACCACTACTAAAGAATAGCCATTTCTTTTTGAAGATCATAAGTAAAGTGTAGGCAGTTCATCGCTCAGAGCTGTTTGGTATTGTAGTGTTCAAACTTTTAGAATTAATATGTTTTTTTTGATTATGACAATGCCTATGTGAGAACATGCCACATTTTAGGTCATTTCAAAATAGGATCTATATCTATAATAATTTTTTTTGTTTTTTTTGTTTCATTTTTTTTTGGTGATCGAGCCTTTGTAGGTGATCAACTATAGCAAAGAGCAGGGGTTATATTAGTAACTAAAACCTAAAACCTAAAAACCATTAAAATCTCACTGTCAATACTTTATATAATATAATAACATGACTAAAATTACATAAAAAAATACTTTAAACAAATGAAAACATATGAATAGAAAAAACTATAGTAGTATAATACCATGAGATATTAAACTATACCTGACTTCCGATCCCCCCTAAAGGATGCAAGTTAATACTTATGTAATCATACCAACACATTTTGTATGTATACAGTTCTCATATTAGTAATAATACTCATTATATTCTAATTAGTCGTTTTAGCTTCCTATAAAAATAATAAAAGCATACGAGGATATTAGTTGACAAAAATCGATTGTGCTGTGATAATATATCAAAAGTAAATATTTGTTAATATAATAATAATAATAAAAATTATTTACAATGCAATTTGTAATCTATTAAATCAATTAATCATATATATATATAAATACATACAAATACATGTATATATTTAAGAAATATTTACATATATTCCTATGATTGATTTATAGTTTGCGTAGAGACGAAATATAAATATATGGCAGCTATTTTTAACATATATACAGGTTTGTGGTGTGTATGTTAGTAATATATTTATATTATAAATACATCCCAGTGCACAATTTTTTTTTTTATTATGTAAACACAAACTTATTTTGGAGTGTCGGTTACTAATATTAATGTCATTAATTATTTTCAAAGCTTTTATTTTGGCGAATTGCTGGTGAAATGCTGTAAACCTCAGTTAACAAAAAATGTTGGAAATCATGCAGATGTTTTCATTTTTATTTAGGATAAATTTCAAATTATTTCTTTTAATTTCTCTATTATACATGAATAGTTTTTATTTATTTTATTTTTTAATTATTAGTGTTTCATCTCACAAACCCCCATTTTGAACCTGCCATGGTTATGAATATGGTATATACTGTACTCTGTGTCAAAACTAGAGGAAATTTCTATTATGTCAAGAAACTCATATTCCATAAAAACATTACACAACATAGTATTGGATATGTGCATTTTTGCATGTGTGCAGGTGTTTCAAAAGCCCAAAATACCTTTAGAAGAAACAGTGACAACGGTTCTTCACCTTGGTGTCTATCCAGAAACAGCTTTGACAGAGAAGAAATAATTCACGATTATGGGAATGACACACGAAATTAAGCTCATATTATAGGCATCTTCCTCAGTGATGTACTTGTCCCCTGATGATCGATACAGTAAATATACTGTCGGTCCTCCGCCTCTGGACTCTGTTCCTTGTGGTGTATGAGGGACACATGCCTTGCTCAGGAGGCCTCCTCCAGTCACTGCTGAACCAGTCTGATTAGTATTAGTAAACCTCATCGCCCGGATTCTTTGAGCATCTGCCTTGTGTCGGATCCAGCACTGTTTTTGTTTTTGTAAACAAAACGCCAGGTGCATCAGTTCCGCTTTGATTTTACAGCGTAAACAGGGTCAAACGTGTCAGTGTTAGGGTTTTATTGGTGTGTTTTTTGATTGTGAGCTATGTTAAACACTGTAAAATGTATATTTTGTTAGAAATGAAGTCACTTATCATAGCAGCAGCAGTGGCCGCATTTGAGTGTGTTTGAAGTGAACACTAGATGGCGCTGTAGTGTGTTTAAATAGACCAAGAGCGAGATTAATTCAATCGCATGATGGTAATGTGGCATAATAAGCAAATTAAAAGAGAAAGGCATTAATAAAACGAAATTATATACAGAAAAATCAATATTCAATTAAAAAGTGCATTAGTGGGAAAAGTTTAAAGGATGGATGTAAATAATGCAACATTAATACTTCATTTTATTATATTATAATTTTTTAAAATTTCCCTATAAACTCCTAATTAAATTTATGCTTTTAAACCTATTTATGAACTATTAAATCTGATTTAATTATCGTTTATTAATTATTGTAGGCTATGTATTGTTTATTTTTAAACTGGGTTACACCTTTTTTTGTTTGCTGTCTTTCTTTAAAACAATGCCACTTGAATTAATATTTAATATAATTATAATGTATTAATATTGCAATAAAATGCTAGTTGCTTTAAATAATTTATCAAATGCAATGCCGTTTCAGACATGTATGAGTATTAAGTGTCCAAATATTCAGATAGATGGATTAGCGTGATGGGTTGCCATGGTAACCTGCTCTTTTCATCCTCCCCCGCGAGAAGCGCACAATGACGTCAGGTTGTCGGGGTGACGGACGACGCGGGCCGGACAGCGCGCGTGCTTCGGATCCTCGTTCACTTCGCACTGACTGCGGCGGCGGCGGAGCCTCTATCATCATGACTGGCGTCCTGTGGATTACTTTCGCTGCGTGTTGAGCGGGAACGAGAGGCACCATGCTGAGAGTACCATAAGACGCGACGCGCGCAGGCAAAAACCGCATCACTTGCAGGCTCGCGGTGTGGAAATGAAATGGCGGGATTTGGGCATCGCGACGGTCGCCCGTTACGCGAACCAGCGGCGCTTCATTTGCATCACTTAAATAGAATGTGTATTTAAAATGCAGCTATGTGGACTCGCTTTAGTTTGAGCCCTGCTCGTGCATCAACACCCTCCAAAACCCCCCGGTTTAAGCCGGTGCTCGGAGCTCCGAGGCTGATCCCCGCACCGGCTCATGGTTGATCTTCTGTCATTCCTCTGTAAAGACACCGGACACGCACCTACGCGAACGCATCCCCCCGAGGCGCGCGCACGGCGGGGCGATGCGATTGCCGGGACCGCGCAGCATGCTATTATTTTAAGCAAAATGTCATGAAAACGGGGATTGCAGACACCTGCGGCAACCCGAGCCGCGCTGCGTTATCCGCGCGTTCGTCTCTTACCTGCGACGTCTTGTGGTATGTAATTATTCATGCTTAGGGTGTGAGTGGGGGGAAGTCAGTGATCCATGTGGACTGTGGAAGTGTCATTTTATATGGAAACCACCCTGTGTTTATCCAAACAAAGCATTTGGGCCATGAATACGAAGCACAGGGATGGCCAGGACCCCTTTGCGTGGACGCTATTATATATACTGTATATAATATACTGAAATGGGGCATCATGAAAAATAAACCCCACTCCCTGTGAGAATCCAGGTTTTTTGTAAGCTATTTCTTTTAGCACCAATCAGAAACACTCAACGCATGTCTATCAGTTTTGCATCTTCAAGTTTAACAGATTGCGAAAGGTTCCATAAAAAATCCCATCCATAGGATAGAGGAGTTGATTTTTAATGTTAAAAATTAGATCTACTGTGAGCTACGAGGTTGTTCATCGATGGTTTATGCGTTAGTTGAAGACATCAGCCTGCATTATTTCAACTTAATTGTAAATGATTTGTTTTTAACAGCAGGTTTTCCTGGCGAAAAAAAAGCCTGGCGAAAAACTACATTTCCCTCGATTCTGCAAAGACATCTCCACCAATCAGAGAATCGTGACAAGCAAATTGCACAAAATGAGCTCCGCCCACTCCCATAAAACACTCCCATATGCACTACTTATATATATGCATATATTACAATAAGCATAAAAAACTTGCAGAATCAACAATGCAAAAAAAAAAAAAAAGTAGACGAGCACTAATGCATTTTATTGTTGTCTGATTGGCTCACTTGTCCTTAGAGGGCGGGGATTGGAGAAGAAAACATGTTTCGCCAAGGCGGAATTCCTGGCAAAAAAAACTACATTACCCACAATTCTGCAAAAAATTAAACCAATCAGAGAATTGCAATAAAGCAACTTGTTCCAAATGAGCTCTGCCCACTTCCGTGAACCACTATCTCCGTAGTTCTCAAACTACTTAATTATATTCATATGTATGCATATTTTGCAATAAACGTAAAATATGTTTTTATATGCATAATCAATCATTTTATATTTCTCCATTGTTTTTCATTGCTTAATGTAATTGTAGTTCTTTCCCTCATGAAGGAGTTTAGTACACATTCTGGTACCTTTATATTTTTGTCTGATTTTCAAATAGTTTTTTGTGTCAAATCAAAGTTGCAGTTCTCCTCGTAGCCGGTTGGTTTGGTTTACAGTTTATAACTCTTTAACAAAGACTTTTTTTTTTTAATTCCTGTGTAAAAAAATTATTGAAAAAAACAACAACTTTGGAACCGGTGGTGTTGAAAAAGTTGGCCTTTGGAAGTTAACGAATTGTTGAAGAATTGTTGAAGGGTGGAAACATGCTTTGCACTATGCACATATATGAATTCTTGACCAGTGCATCGCTGGTCCTATTGTTCATGCTTAGTGTCCAAACCAAATATGTCAAATAGCTAGATATAAATATGTCAACAGCTTAACAAACCAAACTGTTGCTCCACCATCTGCAGTAGTGCATCTTGAAAATGTAATGTTGCTTAATGAATTGCACATTTTAGACTGCAAAATTCACCAAATCAAACTCGCATAGCCAGAAACCTCAGAGTTTATGTACATGTGTGGTGTATGTTTCCAGACGCATGTAATGCAGATGAGAGATTCATTCATTTTTTCAGATTAATCACAATCTTCAATCTTGATTCTTGAAATCCCAAGATCATTCTTAATTTGCCATTGTTTCCTTATCCACATTTGCTTTTGAATCTGCAGTTATGCAGTCAAATTTCTGCAGTCCAAATAAGATTAGAAGTTGAATTTGATAAGATAAAAACGTTGTTTATTGTAAAAAAAGATGCAGAGAAAACACTTCCATTGAACGCGAGATGCACGCAGTGACATATAGAGTGTAGTTCAATTCAAGAATAAATTACTCTTCTAAAATATACATGCAAAAACATACATGCAAACCAGTGTAGTCTAATTTACCTTTTAAATCAGTTCTTTTCAGTGAATCAGAAACATACAGACACAGCAGTTCACAAACAAATGACTCTTTTAAATCGGATTTTTTTTAGTGAATCAAGAACATAAAGCACAACCAGTGTAGTCCAATTACTGAACAAATGACTTTTAAATCAGTTCTTTATAGTGAATCAGAAACATAATACAAGTGTAGTCCAATTCACAAACAAATGACTCTTTTAAATCAGTTCTTTTTAGCGAATCAAAAACACACAGCACAGATAGTGTAGTCCAACTCACAAACAAATGACTCTTTTGAATCAGCTCTTTTTAGTAAACCGAAAACATATCATTATCATTACTTCGAGTGAGGGAACATTTTATTGAAACATTAGATTTGTCAATATTATTGTAAAAAAAATAGCAATAGTTCTGAACTGAATCAAATCAATTTGAACTGGGAAATCTGTACGGATCCCCAGCTCTAGTGTGCATCAGAGGTGTTTGATGTTTGAGTTTCTGCCTGCTGATGTGGATGTGGAGGTAGACTGAGGTTGGGTGTGTAAATGGATGAAACCAGAGCTGGGTGGAGCGCAGGCGTGTTTGTTCCTGCTCTCGTCCTCTTTGAGTCATTCTCAGAGATCAGAGGCCCAATGAGTGCTGTTTATGCTGTGGTCAGTCTGAAATGTGTTGTGGCCGTGGCATTCAAAACAGCGTGTGCACAGGTGCTGGTCTCGTCCTGCTCTGCTGAACACCTGTCTGTATTGTGTTAAATTTTTCTCATTTTAATTGTAGTTTATGTTTGCGTAATATTTACATTTGTATTTTTTTTTTTTTTTTACACATTTCGATTTAGCTTAATTTTTATTTTACTACTTAGTACAACTTATTTAATCTGATATGTATATTTTATATTTTTATTACATTTTATATTTCATTATATTTTATTTTTCAACTTAATTTCAATTAGCAAAAGTTTATTTTTCAACTTAATTTCAATTAGCAAAAGCCTTAATATTTCTATTTTCCTTTAATTTTTAGTTTTAATGCGAGTAATTTTAGTACTTTAGTACTAAGTATTAGGTTTTGAATCTAATATTCATATTTGTATTTTTTTTTAACTTTATTTCAAACTGACAAAAACCATGCACCCATTTTTATTTTATTATTTTTTATTATATTTGTCTATTATTTTAGTACTTCAAAGTAACATTTTTAATATTAATTTTATATATGTTTTTATTTTTAGTTTTTTATATAATATATTTTTTATTATTTATTGAGTTTTGAATATGATTTTTTTTGCATTATTTCATGACATTTATATAAATTTGCACCCCAAATTCTCATTACTGTAATGCAAAGATGTACATATTATTTAAATAGCAATGTTTTTTGCTTTTTATTTACACTTTAGGCTATGTCAATGAACAAAACTATTTGAATAGTTTTATTTTTAGTTAACAAGAACAACAATGCTTTATACATTTAGCATCCATTTATTGCATGTTGCATAGAAACTGGAAAATAATTGCAAAAATTGCAATGGCAATCAGAATCATTATGCAACTTTTAGCAGTAAAGGTGCACAAATTTGTCTTAAAAACCAAGATCTGTTTAAAAGCCACTGCAGAGCTTTTGAGGAAGGAGCTTGTTGACCCAGAGTTCCTGATGACTTCATTACACACATAAGCTTCAACACGCTATTGATGGAAAAGCTGTTGTAGTGATCGGGTCGACACCGGCAGTCACACAATGCCATTTCAATTGATCTGCCCTCTTAAACATGCTTGACCGACCCATAATGCAGTGTGTCAGAGCAGCGCTACAGAAGCGGCACGCTTTTTTTAGTGGTTTGGTTGACGTTTTCATTACTGTGCAGGTGATGTAAAATAGGCTCTGCACTAAGCTATCTGTCTCATTTAAAGTGGTTGTTTACCCAAGCATGTCACTGTAAAATGATGATAATACCCATAATTTTACAAATGATTCTGGCCATCGTAATGATGCTGCTATTGAGTTGAACAGCCTCTGCAAGGTCAAATCAAGACACTCCATCACACTAATAATGTTTTAATAGGTATTTCACTTTATTTTACAAATGATTCTGGCGATTAGCGTATGAGATATAAAACTAAATGAAAAGTAGGTAAGGCCAAGTGAACTAGACTGATTAACTTCATTACAGCACAGCTTTGTAGTTTATGGATTATTGGTAAATCTCAGGAAAACAGGCAAGAAATGATCAGGAAATACTTCACCAAACATTAAAAGAAAAAAATGTGTGTGTATATATATTAAGCACATTCATTACTACAAACTAGACAAAATCTCAGTAATATAATGCAATTATAATAATAATATTATATAAATACATACATACATACATACATACATACATATATATATATATATATATATATATTTGTACATACATACATATTTAAATGAAAATAAAGCACATTCATTACTACAGCTACAAATATTCTCATTTGGCAAAAAAAATTGGCAATTATTTTCACAATTATATATATTATATCTTTATGAAAATTGAAAATTAATCACATTCATTACTACAAAACTACACAAATTATTTTATATTATAATAATTTAATTTATAATATTATATAACATTCTCATTACTGTAATGCAAGAACAAAATCAAATGTGAAAAAGATTATTTTAAATAGCTAAGTATATATATACATGTATATACATATATATATATATATATATATATATATATATATATATATATATATATATATATATATATATATATATATATATATGTAAGTTTACATAATTTTTGCCTTTAGTTTAAAGGTGTCATGAACTGCCTTTTTTCTTATTATTTTGTATTTTTCTCTCAAAGGACCGAGTTCTTACTGACGCGATCTGGATCTTCATTAAAAATAAAGTTCATCCACTCTTTCCTAATGTCAGGATCAGAAGGAAGGCGATGCAAAGACTAAGCTTGGCACTAAAAGACTGTTTCTGTGCAGGGAGCATCTTTATCGTTTGGTTTCTGTGTAGACCTGCGTTTGCTGCTCTCCTTATTTACACTACTTTCTTTGATATATTGATCTCTGCTAGCACTGAATCTAGATCTGTCTCTGTCAGAAAGGGATGCATTAATGAGAACACTAGTGTGCTATTTATGAAGGCTTTATCTTTAACACCAAGCATTTCTGCAGACTCTGTTGATCTTCTCCTTGATTCCTTTAACTCAAAAGTTAAAAATGCTACTGATGACATAACTCCTGTGAAAGTCAGCAAGAAGACAGGCAGACAGAAATCAGCTTGGAAACAATCCACAGCAGTTAAGAGTATGAAAAGACAATGCAGAAAATCTGAGCGGATGTGGCGGAAGACGAAACTTGAAATTCACTATAGCATCTATAAAGACAGCCTTCATGCTTTCAATGTGGAACTAGCCACAGCTAGACAGACTTTCTTCTCAAACCTTATAAACAGTAACTTAACACTGACACTTTTTGCTACTGTTGAGAGACTGACAACCCCCAAGTCAGATTCCCAGTGAAATGCTCTCCGAGCCAAAATGCAATGAGTTAGCTTCTTTCTTTTCTGAGAAGATCATTAATATCAGGAAGGCGATTAGTACATCCCCAAGTTATGCAGAGGTCAGAGAGATTCGTCCGCAATATCAAAAATAAGTTACTATGTCTGCTTTTGAAGAAATTGATGGCAAAATTTTGGAAGAAATAGTACAGCACCTTAAATCGTCAACCTGCTATCTTGACACACTTCCCACATATTTTTTCAAAGTGTGGTTAACTGTTTAGACAAGACACTCCATCACACTAATAATGTTTTAATAGGATAATAGCAGATCACTTAGAAGTGGAGAATGCCTCACTTCTTTCTGGGACTTGTCCAATAACACCATATTGAGCAACTATAGACCAATATCTAATCTTCCTTGCATAGACAAGATTATTGAAAAGGTAGTCTTTAATCAGCTGAACAAATACTTAAACTGATACCTGGACAATTTTCAATCTGGTTTCTGACCGCATCACAGCACAGAGGCAGCACTCATTAAGATAATAAATTATATTCGCTTTAATTCTGATTCTGGCAAAATATCAGTGCTGGTATTGCTAGATCTCAGTGCTGCGTTTGACACTGTCGATCATAACATTCTTCTACAGAGACTGGAAAACTGGGTCAGGCTTTCTGGGATGGTACTCAAATGGTTCAGGTCATACTTAGAAGGGAGAGGTTATTATGTGAGTCTAGGAGAGCATAAGTCTAAGTGGACGTCGATGACATGCGGAGTCCCACAAGGCTCAATTCTTGCACCGCTCTTGTTTAGCGTGTATATGCTCCCACTAAGTCAAATAATGAGAAAGAACCAAGTTGCTTATCACAGCTATGCTGATGATACACAGATTTACCTAGCCTTATCGCCAAATAACTACAGCCCCATTGACTCCCTCTGCCAATGCATTGATGAAATTAACAGTTGGATGTGCCAAAACGTTCTTCAGTTAAACAAGGAGAAAACTGAAGTCATTGCATTTGGAAACAAAGATAAAGTTTTCAAGGTGAATGCATATCTTGACTCTAGGGGTCAAACAACTAAAAATCAAGTCAGGAATCTTGGTGTGATTCTGGAGACAGACCTTAGTTTCAGTAGCCACGTCAAAGCAGTAACTATATCAGCATACTGTCATCTTAAAAACACTGCAAGAATTAGATGTTTTGTTTCTAGTGTAGACTTGGAGAAACTTGCAGATATTTGCAGAAGCAGATTTGTTCACTGAATATAAACCTAACAGACCACTCAGATCATCAGGATCGAGTCAGTTAGAAATACCAAGGGTTCACACAAAACAAGGGGAATCTGCTTTTAGTTATTTTGCCACCCGCAGTTGGAGATCAGATGTGCTAAAACATTAGCCACATTTAAATCCAGACTCAAAACTCATCTGTTTAGCTGTGCATTTATTGAATGAGCACTGTGCTACGTCCGAACTGATTGCACTGTATTTTATATATAATCATTTTCTATCTTTAACTGTTTTCAGTTCATTTTAAATCAACTTTTAAATCACTTTAAAAGATTTTAAATTACTTGTTTTATTGTTGTGATTATTTTTTTATGATTATTTTTCTTCCTTTTATGTAAAGCACTTTGAATTACCAGTGTATGAAATTGCCTTGACTTATGTACATGCGTGAATTGGTGGGCAGGGTTAAGCAGGCAGTGCTGTAGAATCGGTGGGCGGGGCTAAACAGGCAGTGCTGTAGAATCTGTGGGCGGAGTTAAGCAGGCAGTGCTGTAGAATCGGTGGGCGGAGTTAAGCAGGCAGTGCTGTAGAATTGGTGGGCGGGGCTAAACAGGCAGTGCTGTAGAGTCGGTGGGCGGAGCGGTGTGCAGGGTGCTGTAGAGTCGGTGGGCGGAGCTAAACAGGCAGTGCTGTAGAATCAGTGGGCGGGGCTAAACAGGCAGTGCTGTAGAATCGGTGGGCGGGGCTAAACAGGCAGTGCTGTAGAATCTGTGGGCGGAGTTAAGCAGGCAGTGCTGTAGAATCGGTGGGCGGAGTTAAGCAGGCAGTGCTGTAGAATTGGTGGGCGGGGCTAAACAGGCAGTGCTGTAGAGTCGGTGGGCGGAGCTAAACAGGCAGTGCTGTAGAGTCGGTGGGCGGAGCTAAACAGGCAGTGCTGTAGAATCAGTGGGCGGGGCTAAACAGGCAGTGCTGTAGAGTCGGTGGGCGGAGCTAAACAGGCAGTGCTGTAGAGTCGGTGGGCGGAGCTAAACAGGCAGTGCTGTAGAATCAGTGGGCGGGGCTAAACAGGCAGTGCTGTAGAATTGGTGGGCGGGGCTAATCAGGCAGTGACGCAGAATCATATTCTTCTGCGGAGGCGGAGTTTAGCCACACTATTATGTCATAAAGTGTCATATTCCACAAGCTGTTGTTTTGCCAGATCGGCTTCAATATAAGCTGTTTTTAGACTAACAAGAAAGTTTTGAGTTCTGAAACTTACAGAATGTTTTTATAGTAAAATGATGTTTTTTTTGTAGATTGGTTTAGGTATTTTTGATTTTTTGTTTTTTGATTCATTTAATGATTTTATGTTATTATGTTTTTATTTTTTTAGTTTTGGTTTATTGTTTTTTTTTTTTTTTTTTATTACAGTTTTACAGAATGTTTTTATATTGTTCATATTTTATTATTATTATTATTATTGCATTACAGTAATGACATTTTGAGAGTGAATATGCATAATTTTTATGAGAATAATAATATAATAAAACATAAATGTAATGTTACAAATTGCAATGCAAATAATCTTAATGGTACTTAAATAGTGTTTTAAATCACATATAAATTATATTTATTTACTTACTGTTGGTTTTTGGGTGAAATATTAACCTGGCGTTTCTTGGAGAAATTGACCCATATGTCGGTCAAGTGGTGAGAGTGACAGCATGAGCTGCAGTCATGAATGAATTATTAATCAGATTAATACAGGGAAACATGATGTCTCACTGTAGACTGAACCGCGGGACTGCAGTTTGGAAAGGAATCTCTCAAAAAAAAAAAAACAAGTGATGCGATTTGTCCAAGTATCAGTAATTAATGTGCTCTTGATCTGACAGACGATATGGAGGCTGAAGTGACTTCAAATAAAAAATGAGCAGATAACAAGCCACCTAATTATAATGACTCATGCAAAATATGCAGATTACAGCAAGAAAGATTGCAGATCAGCTGCCAGACGCTGCTGCCAGATTGTACGTGTTCAGTAAAGAGTGCTTTGGAAAAACCAACCAGACTAATGATGCATTTTATGAAATAATGTGCACTGTACAGAAAAAAAAGGATGTGCATTATAGCAGTTTTAACACAAATTAGATGAAAAATGCCGTGTAAACTTAGAACACGGCTTATTTGATTTGGTTCAATATCTCTTCTTCCAAAAAATACTGTTATGTTTTTTTTGTTTTGTTTGTGATAATGTGTATTTGTAATTGTAATAAATTCAATCTTCTCATTTAATGTGTTTCCCCCTCAAGTGAAAAAATGTGGACATTTTAGTTTTAGTACTTCAACTTACATCAAATTATAAGTTTAAGTTATATTTTGTTTTATATTATTTTTCAGTGTTGTTTTTCAATTAACTTTTTTTTTTGCATTTTTATTCTTTTTTTTATATTTCTATATATTTATTTCAGTTTAATTTTTATTTTATTTTAATTCAACTTGTTAATACATTTAGATTTTTCATATAATATTTTTATTTTATTTTTTATTTCAATTATCCAAAACAATGTTCTTTTTCCTTTTTATTTTTTAATATTTCTATTTAGCTTTAATTTATTTTCATTTTAGTCAATGTTTTTGTAATTTTAGAACTTCAACTTGTTTATAAGTTCAGATTTTTCATCTAATATTAATATTTAATTGTATTTTATTTCAGCTTTATTTCAATTACCAAAAACAATGCACTTTTTCATTTTTTTATATTTCTATTTTCTTTATTTTATTTCAGTTTTAATTTTAGCAATTAAACTCATTTATATGTTTAGGTTTTCCATCTAATATTTATATTTTATTTTATTTGAATGTTGTGTAATTTATTTAAATTATCCAATACAATGCCCTTTCTAATTTTTATATATATATATATATATATATATATATATATATATATATATATATATATATATCTATATATATATATATTTCTATTTCAGTTTTAGTTTAAATAATTTCAATATTTCAGCATGTATTATTTTAGTTCATTGCCAATGAACATTTCTAATTCTCCTTTGAGTTTCGTTTTTTAAGTTTTCCATTTAATAATTTATTTAACCCGTTAAGTAAAGAGTGTTTTGAAAAAAAACAAACAGACTGATGATGCATGTTATGAATTACAGCATTTGTGCATTACAGCAATTTTACCACAAATCAGAGAGAAAACGCAATGTGGATTTCAAACATGGCTCATTTGATTTGATTCAGCATCTTTACTTCTTCCAAAAGAGGCTGTTAGATTTTAAGTGTGCTCCAGAAAATGTGAAACTGCAATTTGAAGCAATTCAATCCTCTCCTTTCATGCATTTCCCCCTCGAGCAAAAAAAGTTGCAAGCTCTTACATTCAAACTCTTGTCACACAGATAAGCGTGCAATAGTTCGACTCGCACGGCTGTAGACGCGAAGTGACAGTGATGGGAGAAAAGCAAAGAGCGTCAGACAGAGAAAGAGCCGAGTGGAGAGCGGCTGAGACAGTGTGCTGCTCACTGAGTCCAGCGCGAGACACTCGCTCTGACCGCCGGCCTTATTACAATACCTGTGTGTGTGTGTGTGTGTGTGTGCGCTGATCTACAGATGTGGAATATGGGGGTCATGGAATTGCAGAGGCTGCGGTTGCTAGGAGACTGTTGCCGGGAAGCCTTTGTCTGGATTGCTCTGATGTCTATAGAAGCGGCCTTAACATTGAGGTCACACAAACCCACACACACTCTCCCACACGCCCATCTGACGTGCTGCTATTTTT